>NC_081182.1:65834728-66134728 GCF_029867415.1 Vicia villosa
TGATATGTTTATTAGATATGTTTGTTTATTAGGTATATTATAAAGTTTTAATTTTTAATTTTTATTATATATATTATTTATTATAATGAGTAATATTATACTATATTTAAAAAAAACAGAATATATATTATATTTATATATTTGTTTATTAGATATGTTTATTAGATATGTTTGTTTATTAGGTATATTATAAAATTTTCATTTTTAATTTTTATTATATATATTATTTATTATAATGAGTAATATTATACTATATTTAAAAAAACAGAATATATGTTATATTTATAAATTTGTTTATTAGATATATTTATTAGATATGTTTGTTTATTAGGTATATTATACTATATTTTAAAAAAAACAGAATATATATTATAATATGCATGTAAATATTTAACTTAAATTTTTTTTATTGAATATGTGTGCATAGGAAGAATATGATAGACGGCTTGTCATTTTTCTGGAAAATAATCCTCAATTCATGCCAGCAGAGGGGGAGCCGCTTAACGCGGATGTTGATCACTACATTTAGTGTGAGGTTATTAAAGAAAAAGGGCCTAATGGTTGCTTTTTTGGGGCTGAAAATTTGGCGTCCAGCTATAGACGTGGTGACCGCAATCTGTTTCAAAGAGTTCAGGATGAAGAGGGTGGATCGCGTCAACCAAATCTGACACAGGAACAAACTGAATTAATGAGGCAATTGGCGAGACGCGAAAATGAGGCCCAGATGGAGATGATGCGGAAGAAGCAATCTGATATGGAGGAGCAGCATGCGCGACAGATAGAGGGCATTCTGAAGAAGCAAACTGAGATGGAGGAGCAGATGAGACGGTTTATGCAAGGAGGTGGAAATTACAGTAATGTTCCTCCTCAAGAGCCGGAGGATGACGGAGTGGATAATGATTTTAATTCGGATAATTATTTTCCGGATGATGATGCCTCTTAAAAATATTTTGTATTTTATTTGTTTTTAATTTATATTTATGTAACTTATTCTATATTTTAATTCATTAAAATATTAGTTTTAAATTTTTAGTTTTATTTAATTGAATTTATTATATAAAGTTTATTATATGAATTTAATTTATAAAATTTTATTTTATAAATTTTATTATATAAAATTTATTTTATAGATTTTATTATATAAATTTTATTTTATAGATTTTATTATATAAATTTTATTATATATATTTTATTATATATATTTTATTATATATAAATTTTATTATATAAATAAATTAATTAATTATATAAAACCAAATACATCCTGCGTATTAAATTTTTTTTATAAAAAAAAGCATTTAATGTAGCGAAGTGGAAACCACGTCGCTACATTGGTCAACAAACACACTTTTCAACACCTGCTGTGTGTGCAGGGAGTTGTTTCCTATGTAATCCTATTGCGACGTTGGAGTCACGTCGCTACTTTCTGACGTGGTCTCCACGTCGCTACATAGTTGCCACTATATCTCCTGCGACGTATTGGCCCACGTCGCTATTTTTTTATTGCCACGTGATGTTGCATGTTGCGACGTGCTATCCACGTCGCTGCAGAGCATCTTTTTTGTAGTGAATTGAATCAATCACTCAAGTAAACAAAAAAAGCTAAATTAATTGGATTTTAATTCTGTAAAAAAATCATTAAATTCTAAAAACATTTTTAATTTTATACTTATTAGATTTTAATTGTGTGTGTGATCTAGCGGTGAAACGCTTGGGTCTTGAGAGTGTGCTTCTCTCAATGTCTCATGTTCAAACCCCGCTAGGTACAAATTGCTTATTAAAAAAAAAGATTTTAATTGTGTCAAAAATCATTAAAATTTTAAAACACTTTTAAATTTCAAATTAATCAAATGTATAGAAGATTTTATGCTAATATATACTCATTATATTAATAAAATTCCGAAGAATCTTTTAATCTAAGTCTCAGTTGGTTTGTAATTTCTTCTTTTATCGAGTTTGTAATTAGGTTTTGAATATACCCAATACTCCGTTTAATCTAATTCTTGCTTATAAAAAAAAGTCGTTGATATTTGTCAAAAAGAAGAAGAAAAGTTGTTAATAAGTAATAATAATAAACATGTAAATAATGTACATTATTTTTTTAAATACTTTTTAATTATTAGTCTCATAATTTTACTAATTTATTCTTTGCAATATTCCTATTAGTTTTTAAAAGAGAGAAAACAAAATTTATAATTCTTAAAGGAAATTTAATATAAAGAAAATATATAAAATTTTAAGAATAATTTTATACTTAGAGATGCGATTAGAGATACATGTCAAATTAGTTTTAGACTTTAAAATTGAAATTCATCATAAAATATATTTAAAGTAGTAATAATAACATTCACTCATTTGCCTAAAATAGAAGTAGTAATGTCACAAAACCATCCATAAGGAAATAAAATAAAGTAGTAACATCTTCTTGGTGGAACTGCTAATAGTGTCTTTCATCAGTGGATGTTTACAAAGATAAATAAACATTTGGGCCCCTAAAATATGAGGCTGCGCAGTCTGTTTACACTCCCTCTTAACCAGTTCTGCACCTCATCATACTCAACATGATTTTTTTTAAACACCAAAAACTTGAGATAAAGGTAATAAAAATTTTGACTCATAAATAATTTTTTTAATTCTTTTTGTGTAAGGATATTTTATTTTTATTAAATCTCCCCATCTCCCCCACACCTCTCAAATGCTTCTCAAAAATATAAAAAAAATCATGTTCGAATTCTAAAATTCAGAGTATGTTTTTGGTATTTATATTTTAGAATCCAAACATGTCCAACATGCAATATTTACCTGCAACATATTTTTGGAGATTAGCATATCTATATAAAATATTTGTTAATTCTCCAACAAAGATTTTTTTTGCCCATTCGGATTCCCACTCTTACAAATAATATTTTTTATGACAAAATTTTCACGTCGAACAATAAAAAATCGCGGGTATAGTTAAAAAAATCAATCTTTCCTTCGGTTTTTTTAATCAAAACCAACATAAATAGTTGTTCAGATTTTGAGCTTCGATTCCCAACTTCTGCAATTTTATGTTTTATTTAGAACCAAATAGACCATTTATTTTTTATAGATTTTACATCGGATGTTGTCCATATATTTTACAAGTTCTCCTTTATACTCTTTTGTCTTGTTGTTGTTGTTGTTGTTGTTGTTGTTGTTGTTGTTGTTGTTGTTGTTGTTGTTGTTGTTGTTGTTGTTGTTATTTTGAGTTTGTCTTGTTGTTTACTGTTTTGTTGGCTACATTTTTATTTTATTTTCAGAAGCTTTATGTGATTTTGAATCTTAGTTGGATGAAAGACAATAGAATAAGTAAACCTTCCTGAAAATAATGGAATATTTTGGTTTCCTTGTAAAAAATGCTTTAATACAAAAAACATCCAAAGAAAGATATATTCAATCATTTAGGTTATGATTGAATTATTCAAAATTACACGAAATGGATATGGCATGGTGAAGTGACAAAACATAGACCTCTGTCACATGCAATTGAAGATGAAGATGAAGAACTTTTGAATGATACTCTAGAAGACATGATTCGTGATATTTGAGTATATGCTTTCAAGAAAGCTATTGCTGTATAGACTTTGAAAAGAGACATGGAAGAACCGTTGTATCCGAGATGTAAAAGTTTTATAAGAATGTTACCTATGTTAAGACTATTTAATCTTAAGGAAAGAGGTAGGTGGCCGGATAAAATTTTCACTAAATTGCTTGAATTACTGAAAGAAATGCTTTCCGAAGGTATCAAGTTGCCGAACCGAAGTTATGAGGCCAAGAAGATATTATGTCCAATGGGTTTGGACTATGTCAAAATACATGCATGTCATAATGATTGCATCTTATATAGGAAAGAGTTTGAAAACTTGAATGAGTGTCCGAAATGTGGGAAGTCATGCTATAAGCAAAAGGACAATGGTGTTGATGACGATGATGGTGTAACTAGCAAGGGTGTTCCTTCCAAGGTGATGTGGTACCTACCGATAATTCCAAGGTTCAAGTGATTGTTTGCTAATGTGAATGACACAAAGAATACTAGATGGCATGCAGATGAAAGAAAGTGAAATAAAAGAGTGTGTCAATGACTGATCTTAAGTTAGTTGACTTAAAATATCATGATTGTCATGTCTTGATGCAACAACTTCTACCAGTGGCTATCCATGACATTTTACCAAGAAATGTTAGGGTAAATATAACCAGATTATGCTTATTCTAAAATGCTATATGTAGTAAAGTTATTGATCCTAGAAAGTTAGACGACTTGGAACATGAAGCTTCAATTATCGTATGCCAATTAGATATATTTTTCCATCCATCATTCTTTGACATTATGTTTCACTTAGTTGTTCATCTAGTAAGAGAGATTAAATTTGTGATCCAGTAAATTTATAGCGGGTGTACCCGATAGAGCGATACATGAAATTTTTTAAAGGGTATACAATGAATCATCACCGTCCGGAAGATTATCACAGAAAAAGATATTGAATTTTGTACAAACTATTTGTAAAAAGTGAACTCTATAGGAATTCTTGAGTCTCCTCATAATGGATGTTATGATGGTATAGGTATTAAAGGTTTAAATGTTAATACATTTGAATGAGAAGTAGTTCTTCAAGCACATTTGTATATATTGAATAACCTTAGTGAAATTCAATCTTACTTGACTGCTCACAAAAGTCTTATAAAGGAAAAATTCCCCCAGATGAATGAAAGATGGTTGCTGACAGAGCATAACAATTTTTTTGCAACTTGGTTTAATGAAAGTGTTTCTAAGGAGAGTAGCACATCATACACGATTAAATGGTTATCACGTATGCCTAAGTTTAATGTAATTACTTGGAGTGCATACGATATTTCTAAATATTCATTTTATACAAAGTATAACGATGACCGTAGCACCATGCGAAATAGGGGATTATTGTTAAGGCTGGATCCACGTACTTTTCTAGTTCCAAAGATAACAATGCAGTACTAGCATCTAGAGCATACTTTGGGGGTAGTTGGGGAGATTTTGGAGATTGACTATGTTGATTTTAAAGTGCTTTTATTTAAGTTCAAGTGGATTGACAGTAACACTAGTGTAGAAAGAGATGATTTATGATTCACACGGGTTAATCTTCGAAAGGCATCTTATAAGAACGATCCATTCATCATGGCAATTTAAGCAAAATAAGTTTTTTATATCACTGATTCTGCTAACACTAAATGGTCGATTATTCTTTAAGGAAAACATCTTCCTGATAGTAATGATGCAAGCACTGGCGAAGCCAAGGCCCGGCCAGGCTGGGCACCTGCCCAGGCTCTTCCGCGTGTAACCTCAAGCCTCACCTCAAGTACGTGCTCGAATTCGCTCTTACAATAGTAACAATTACTTGAAATCTCTTTTGGATTCACACACAGTTTTGGTTCAGCCATGATTTCTACAAAGAGTTCGACGAAATACTTCCACTGGTTTCTTTTCTTTTCTCCTGCTTCTGTTTTGATTTTCTTGTGATGGAATGTTAAATTGTTATACTAATGATGATGCAGCCCATACTAATGATGATGCATCCCGTAAATTGGTTACTGTGTTACCGTTATCGTTGTTTTGAAACTCGCACGCGAAGTGTTCGATGAAATGCATAAGTCAGTTTCTTGCTTCTTTCCCTTGAGTAGTGTAGTTGGTTGAGGCTCACAACATTAATTTGTTATGTTTGTATGAGATTCAGCTTAAGGGTCATTCATCGATGGAAACATATGGGGGATAACTTGATTAGTGCAAGCTATTATTGTTTCTATCTCTTTTTGCTAGAGAGTTAAATGTAGCTATTTATTCTCTCAAGTATTTGATTCTCCCTTAATTTATTTTCTTGCAAGAGAGTGTTTGGAAACTTACTAAAATACATAAGAAAGCCAAACATTTGATTCTAGAAAAAACTGAAGAGTGAATACTTGTTGATTTTCAATTTGTAAATGTATTTTGTTTAAGTTGAGATCTTAGAGATTATTGGTCATTGGCCAAGTTTTAGTAAAATTTCAGTTGTTCTTATATATTTATTTTAGTAGCTAGCATATAAGTCACTTTATTATATTATTTTAACGATACATTACCTGCAAATGTGTTGTGGTGGTTTTGTTTTATGAATGTTGCACCGTTAAATTTGTTGGATGTTTAAAAAATTCTGAATTTGTCTTATGAATACTGCACATTCAAATTTGAATTGAAGCCGATAGATATCAAATTTTGAATAAAGAACTATTTTTTGATATACAATTTGTTCTGATATGTAATTTATAGTTTCTAATATTTAATTTGTTCTGCAGGTAAATGGTGTAAAATTTAATGATATAGAAATTGTTGATCTACTTTCTTCTTCCCTTTGTGTTCCATTCTTTTATTCCTATTCCACATTTATTATCTTGCAAATGTTTATGGTTTTCCAGATTCTAAAACATGTATACACTGTATCAATAATACAGAGTGCTTGGCAATAAGAGTAATGGAATGCAATATTACAAGTGTTTTTTATGTTTGCATTTTGGTGAAGCCTTTGATTTTACAATTGTTTTTTAACTTATAATTCTGCATTAATTTTCTGTTGGATTTAAGTTATAATTTGTAGTTCAAAATGTGTTATAGGGCTCAACAAAATATCAATCCAATAACCGATTAAATCGTTTTCAATTTTGCCCAGGCTTTGTAATTTTCCTGGCTTCGCCACTGGATGCAAGATTTGAACTATGAGACACCTTGTTTAGTAACATATGTACGATAATCATCTGAAAAAAATTATTCTGATGATGTACATGCTATTCATCATGATCATGAAGACAGGATATGGGAAAATTAGTAAGTAAATGTTTTATATCGCGTAATAATTTATAATTATTCATTTTACTCTTTTTATTCCTTGTAATATAAATTTAAATTTGTTGTTGATTATCCTAATAAGTTTTAAATGTTGTTGAAATTATAGGTGTTTAACGACCAGTTACAAATCCTATTGAACATCCTACAACTTTTCAGTTTTGGTTATTGCTTTTGTTGGTTAATAATTTGTTTTAGTTTTGTTGTAAAGCAGGTGGCATTTTGTGCTTGCATTTAGTATACAAAATGAGTATTTATGGTACAATGTTTCAGATTGAGAAATTGGTAAAATGAACAATGTTTATGTTTCAGGAATATCCAAAATATGGTTCTATAATACAGGTGCATACGACAATACTAAAAAAACCTATCCCGTCGATTTTACCTAAAACCGAGGTAATAACTGTGAGCTATTACATCGATTCTATATAACACCGAGAGTTAATATTGGGCGCGCCATCCAGTTTTGAAAATAATAAAAATGTAGATGTTGGAAATCAAACTCATGTGAGAAAACTTTACCCCGACTATTTAATAACCGGGAGTTTAAGTGATAGATTTTCATGACACCATTCATTACCTCGCTCCCTAGCCGAGATTAATTGCATTTCACGTCCGACGATAGATGTATTTTTTGTATGGATTCCACTTATAAAACCAATAAATAACTGTTATTGTTGCTTGAGTTTTTCGTAGTCACTTATACAAAGATGAAATTCTCAATTGCTTTTGATAAAATGATGCCTAAGAAGAAAGATAATGTCACGTAGGTTTTAGAGGATGTAAGGAGTTATTTTAAAATATCTAGAAGTTGTTGCATGAATAACTGTTGATAAATTGTTGCACGATAAGCATTGTATTGGATGAAATCAATACATACTAGAACATGTTGCATTTTGATGATTCTAGTACTTTCTGGAAGGAAAATGAGTTATATCCCTTATTCCATAATGGAGCATCATTCATGTGTGTTGTGTGTATGTGATACTGTAATTATTTTGTGGTATATAAAACTAAGTTTTTATGTGTTGTAACTAGCGTATTTCAGAATCTAGAATCTGAATGTGTTAATCACATAAGGTAAGAAGAAAATTTTCATATTCTAGTATGCAATAAGATTTGAATTACATGATCCAAATGTGTGCTTTGCACTTTCAAAGTTTTGATTCTGAAATATACCCATGATAGAACAAAACATAGAGGTTTGGTTGGTTTGTTTAAAGATTCTAACATGTGTTTATGCATGACAAACCAAATTTGACGTTGTTGATTATAATATAGGGTAATGCTAATGGTTGCTCTAAGGGCACATGTTAAGAACTAAATGTAGAAATATTTTTCTTGGAAATTGTGCAATGTTTTTATTAAATATTTAAAATTAATTAATTAATTTATTTTTTTAATACAAAGTTTTTATTTGTAGGTTTCTTAACATATGCCCTTAGGGCACATGTTAGCATTACCCTATAATATAAAGGTACATATGAAAGAGTTGTTTTGTCAATTTTTTTCCATAAATAATATCAATGTGTCTACTTCCAAATAAGATTAAAACAAAAGATGCACAGGAAATAGATACTCGAGATGATCATTTTGAGTGTTCATCTTTTTTAAATGTCGACTCTTTGAATCTAGATACACTTGCTTAAAAATCAAAGTCTTGATGCGAAACTATAAAAATTACATGTCATACTAACCATTCATTTACTCCTCTTCTAATCCAACATAACTTCTCAAACTAAGATTATTTTCCTTTGTTTATACATAAAAACAAATTTAAAATGATATGGTCATTGTGAATTTTGTACTGCTTCTGAGATACTTGGTTGGTCTGTTTAATCTCATTTCATCAACCATCTTGATCTTACAAAAGAGTTAAACGGTCACAATTAAGGTTATCTTCAATTACTTGAATCAGAGAAACGATTCAATCAAATTAAAGACACTATAATTCTGGTAGGAATCAGTCTAATGCTCAAGGAAAAAATTCCATATTTAACTTTGACATGTTTGAAAAAATCCCTCTATCAATGGTATTAGCTCAGGCCATTTTCATACCCTCACGTGGTTGAAAAACTCCCTTTGCCTCAATGTTTGAATGATTTCACTCCATGTCTTCTTCTCAACCTAATTATCTAATTTGGACTAAGCTCAATGGACCATTTTTAATTACACTTTGCTTTTCCTCTTTCTATATAAGGATAATATTTTTTTTTCATATTTATAATTTTTACCTTAAAAACATTATTTACATCTTTTAAGTAAAAAAAATTTAAATTTTCAATGCACTAAATTTATAAATATTTACGAAAGCTTATAATTTTGAATCCTTGTTTTACAATAATACAAGTCTTTGAAAAGTGCTTGTAAATCACTAGTACATTTCTTTTTTAATTATTTCTACCAATTTTGAAGTTTTCATCAATTCTTTAAGGATTACCTTCATAACCAAAACGAAGAAATGCAAGCAATGAGAGTAAAATCTCGTTTCATTAAATGAATCATCTCCATCGCACCAGTGACGGAGCCATAAATTTTAGGTAGTCTGGACAAAAACTTTATACTGTTTATTATACATCTGTTTTAATTTTCACACTTTATTTTACTAATTTTGTTCTTAGTATTGTCTTAAAATCGGCTATTAAGTTGGGGGAGTACAAAGAAAATAGGGGTTGAGCCCGGACACGTGCCTTGGAACCGCCCCTGCATCGCACCATATTTCTTCATCAAATTCATCCTCATAAAATGATCATAATAAGGATTATTCAATGAGAAACGTTATCTGTACACTCAATCCTACTCCTACACCGTATAATAATACGGTTTGAATTTTTTAAAATCATTAATAATTATTTGTTATTTAGTGTGATACAAACAAGCACATCACCATGGTGTATTTTGATACGGTGTACACATGGGGTGTTAAATTTTGGTGTACACTTAGCACCCCTCTTATTCAATGAAGCATAAATAATAAACTTCATTATCAATCATAATTCTTTCTATGCAATTAATCAATTCCGAAAATGAAGTTGGAATTAGGATTCTTGAATAATATATATCTTCCCAAATCTCTCCTTGTGAATGTGGATTTTTTATAAGCTTAATGTTCCATGCAAAGTACGAAACCATAAACAAATTTATATTGGATTTTGATTTTATAGTTCTAATAGAAATGAACTCTTGAACTATTGAATTTCACATTTTTTAATTTTTTTTAGCATATTCATATTATAGTATACTTCTAGATTCAAAGTTATAAGTAACATAGATCATATATTCTTTTTGTTAACTTTGTTCTCAATGCAACCATCGTCTTCTTTATGTATTTTATGAAGATTTATGTTTCGGTTTAGAAGAACTTTGTAAAGCTTCAAAGGTAGTTCTTCCGAGAGGAATGAAAGGTGCTACAAAGATATCATGAATTAATTGGAAAGATGTCTGTAAGCCAAATAATATGGGGGAGGTGTAGGTGTGAGTGATATTAGGATGGTTATTATTGTCTTTTTGGAAAAGTGGAAATGGAGACTACTTTCGAAGGATCTGGATTTTTGGAGGGACATTCTCGTATCTAGACATGGAGCTACATTTGTTTCCTCACTTCTTAGGGGGGATTGTGGATTTCTAGTCTTTTTCTTCCTAGTGGAAAGAGATGTCTCTCCTTGAAACTAAAGAGGCCGATAACTTGTATTGGTTTGCCGATGGTGTTATTAGAAAAGTAAGGTCTGATTTTTAAATTTCTTTTTCGAAGGACCCTTGGTTAGAAAGCATCCCCTTAAAAACAAAAGTTATTTGGTTTGTTATCTAACTTTGTTCAGTCTAATGGGTCGATGAGTGAGAGAGGCTTGGTGGTTAATGTGGTATTGACTTGAGATTTTAGGTGATAGACATCATTATTTCTTAGAGAGTTACCTGTGTTTGACAAGCTTCTAACTCTCATTCGAGTTGTCACTATGTCACTAAATTGAATTCAAATTGATTATTTTTATCATCCTTATTTTGATCCTTATTCTTTGATGAATTGATAAACATTGCATTCTTGAAGCTTAGCCTTTGGTTCTTATTACTCGATGCTCTAATTATGAAAGAATACCTACAAAATGAATGAAAAAATATAAAACGGTAGATAAATGAATCGAAAACTCGAAGAATAAGAAATATGTACAAATATAACGAAAACGTACGCATTCACGCACAACTTAAAGAAAAAGAGACGATAAGTGCCGCAAAACTATTTACAAAAATAACTACAATTTGGCACTTATCAGTTTGTCAAATAAATGGAACTATCACTATCACAATGCAATCGAACTCCATCTTTATCAACACCCAATTATCTCGCCAATCTTGTAAGCTATAATGCTTCTCTAAGAGATTCACCTGCCGCCATGTACTCTGCTTTAGCTTTTGACAATGCCATTATGGATTGAATCGATGATTTTTAACAAATAGGTATTGTGGATAAAGTAAAGACATACCATGTTGTTGGCCTTATATCTTCCATATCACCATCATAGTCTGAATTAACATATCCTACAACTGAAGAATCACCCGGTGAACTTCCGTACCAAAAAGTTTCTTAGCAACACCTATGTATTTCATGTCAAAATCATTTCCCAACATGATTTTTATTTAAGTACCATCATGTAAATGATTATAAGCAATCAACATATCATCAACATATCATAACAGGAAAATAAGAGCGTTATCATCAAGGATTATAACATAAACACAATAGTCATACTCTCAACTTTTATGGCCAATCTTAGGAATGTATGTATCAAAACGCTTGTACCATTGCCATGGAGAATCATTTAAGCCATACGAAGACCTATTGAATTCACAAGCTAGTCTATAATGCCTATTGTCACTTAACCCCGTTAGTCTGCTCCATGTAAATTTGTTCATCTATATTACCGTGAAGAAATGATGTCTTGAAATCCATCTGCTCTAAATGCATGTCTCATCTGGCTACCAACCCCAACACTAACCTGATACAAATATGTCTGACAATAGGAGAGAAAATATCATCATAATCAATACCCTTATATTGAGAGCATCCCTTTGCTACAAGACGAGCCTTGAACTTTTCCCCTTATTTTTTCTATTACTATTCATTTCTTCTTGAACACCCACTTACAATTGATGGTCCTATTTACCATAGGAAGCTGAACAAGCTCCCATGTCTAGTTTTTATTCAAGGACTCCATCTCATCCACTATTGCATCCATCCACTTATCTTTCTCCTTGATATATATAGCCTCTCGTAAAGTATAAGGGTCTCTAGAACTAGTAAGAAGTACATAAGCTGTAAAGTCTTCATACTCATATCTTTCCAGTGACTTGGTTGAATGGCGATCTCTGTCACATACAAGAATATAATCATGTAGTATATCTGAAACTTCAGGTTTATGGTCAATTTCAATATTAGAGTCTGGTTCCTCCTGTTATTCAGCCATTACCTGCATATTATTCACTGGTGGCAGATCAACATCCACCTGAATAACATGTTTGCTGGAAGTTTCTCTTTCAAATGTTGAAACATATGTTGCAATTTCCTAGTTCAACATTAACCACTCATCAAAAAAAAACATATTTAATGATTACCATCATCCTTTTAATCAGATCCCATAACTTAAACCCCTTTACAACTTTTGTGTAGCTAACAAAGACACACTTATTCAACTTTGGATCAAGTTTGGATCGATCTTTAATGAATATATGAACATAAGCTGGACACCAAAAAAATCCTAAAATTGTCAAGATCAATAGAATTACTTTTCAATAACTCTTACACAACATACCTCTCCAATGAAGCTTGTGGTGACCTATTGATAAGATAATACGCCATGTTAACTATCTTTTCCTAAAAACCTTTTGATAGTCAAACATTTAACAAGAGACTTCTTGTGCTTTTAGTTAGAGATTATTTCATTCTCCCTGCCATACCATTTTTTATGGTGTCTTGCAAAGTGATAAATGTTATTGAATATAATCTTCTTCACATAACCTCTTGAATTTTGAATTAGTATACTCTATTATCCCATTATCTGACCGCAAATACTTAATTTTGTATCTGCTTGACTCTCTACCTTTGCCTTCCACAACTTAAATTTGGTATATTTTACGAGAAATATCATATGTGAAAGTCCAAAAATACCCGGAAGAACCCATGGAAACCTCTTTGGTAGGTCCCCACACGTCATAATGCACATAGTCTAAAGTATACATTATATGCACAATTCTTACTTGTAACCATGGACACCCTTCAATAGGTTTATCTTATAAAGTTCCATCATCTCACGCTCACTGAGATGACCTAGACGTATATTCCAAAGTTTGGTTGCATCATTATCAAACTCAACTGATGCAACATTACCAACAATAGTGTTTCCCAATAATTTTAAGATGTTACTTGCAACCCTCCATGCTCCCATTACACTCAATGCACCCTTGCAAACCTTTATAATGTCCCTATCTTCATCAGACTTGTAAGAGAAACCATTTGTCAGCAGAGTACCTAGGAATATCAAAATCTTCCTCAATTCTATAATATAACTGATTTTGTTCAATGTTCACATGTCACCATCATTCATGGAAATTTTAATCTGTCTCATTTTAGTGATAGTACATGCTTTATCATCACCTAGATAATTAAATCTGAAATTACTTGGCGTAAATATAGTGAACCATTTCTGGTGCAGCATCATGTTGTAAGAACGACCAAAGTCAAGAATTTGCGCCTATGTGTACTTGTTGGATGAAACACACAGTATATCTGCTTCACTATCAAAATCATTGATTTGAACCATACTTGTAGAATTAGATGAGCAATGCTTTCTGTTTGGACAGTCCCTCTTCCAATGCTCATTCTATTTGCAGTCATAATATTCAGTTGTTTTAGGATTCTTAGATTTAGATCCCTTCTTTCTAGAACCTCCATTATCCTTGTTTCTCACATGATTTTGACCTTTTTTACATACAAATCGTCACATTGATTTCCTTTCTCTACATTTTGTCTCCTTTGATAATGAGACAAAAGTGTAGCAATAATCACATCTAGACTGATAGTATTTTTCTTATAGGTAAGAGTAGTCACAAGTGGTTATAAGAATCTGGTAACGAGCAGAGCAAGAATTTTTTTTCTTCGTTATTAATCTTCACTCTATAACTCACCAGGTCGATGATTATGTTATGTTAGACATTGACATGTTGTTGCAAATTAGACCCTTCATGCATATCTTCAAACTGTATAGTTGTTGTTTTGTGAATAATTTGTTCATTAGCGTCTTTGACATACACTGACTCTCCAAATTGTCCCAAATCTCATTCAGAATCGCTAGGTTCAAGATATGTTACATCACCTCGTTTAAAACACATAGGTGAATCAATCCTGCGACTTTCTCTTTCATCTTTGCTTAATCAGTATCCTCCTTATTGTTTGGTTTCGTTTCACGTAGTGCCCTCTGTAAAATTTGTTGAGCTAACATATTTTTAACCATCATTTGCCATAATCTGCAATTACTCGTTCCGTCGAACCTTATTAAGGTTGAACTTATCTAAATTCTAAATACGTCGAACCTTATTAAGGTTGAACTTACCTAAACTCTAATTCAATTACTCAAATTATTTTTATCCATAATAATGTCAACAATATAAATCCTCCTCATAAATACTTATAATAATCTCTACAAGAATAATCTCTACCATATGAACAATACTCAATACTTTAAATTCTACCAATCATGGCAAATCCCCAAATATTGTTAATCGTCAAAACACATCCAGCATAATGATCCAAAAACCAAGTTTTTTTTATTTACATTTCTGTTAAAAAAACACTTTAATTTTTTTAGTAAAATTTATTCAATTAAAAATTCATAACTATGTTAAAAAGTTCCATGTCTATAAAAGTAAGTTATAATGTAGAACAACACGCATATATAACACAAAAAACAAGCACTAAGTTATCATATACTAGTGAATGAATAATACAGTTGTGTTTTCCTCCAAAACTAATGCTGGTTATCAGGGAACCTCAACAAAACGTAGTGTCGGTTGGTATTCATTCTTGCAACTCATTTCATTCTTAAATAAATAAATAAATATACAAGTCAACTTTCCATTTGATTCTATTCTTTTCAAATTAATTAATATTATCTCAACTTCAAAGTACAAACCGTTAAACTGTAAATGAAGTTTGGTATCTCAATCTCTGTTTGATACACTGAACCTAAAGATTACAATCTAACACTTCACTCTTTTGCTTCGCTGTGTGTGTACGAACGTACACACGTTAATTCTTCATAAACCATTCAATGAATGGATGGATAATATATTGTTTTTCTTGCTGGATTAATTTGTCCACTTTTCCATTGTTTTTTACTTCATCTTCAATTATTAATCATCACTAATTAGGTATTGTTTATTCAAGGATCGAAGTCGTTGTACATGCTACAATTAGTCTTTTTGCAACTAAGTATATCATGTTAAAATATATAAATATCAAACACATGCATGTTTCTTTTCTTTTTCAACTATACACTAACTCTCAGTACAAAGCTACTAGTATTTTATGTAGTCTCTCCGTAAAATAGTGTTGTTCAAGGTTTTTGTATTTTATATATTCTTTTCATTTTAAAATTAGTGTCGTTTAATTTTTAATTTAGTACACAAATTTAAGAAAATAATAATAGTATCATAAAATATTATATTTTTATTAAATTAATCTTATAAAATATATTGAAAGTAGTATATACAGTAATAGTTAAAAGACACAATTGAAAAAATAACTATCATTTCTAGATTGAAAAATGAGAATAGGGCTTTGTTTGGTAAAACTATCTGGTAGCTTATAGCTGGTGATTGATAGGTAATAAGCTAACATGAGTGTTTGGTAAATTAACTGTTCCATTAGCTGATAAATACAAAATGACATAAAAAACCCTTTTTTAATTAATAAGAATAATAATATTTTGTTAAAATCATTTTAAAATAATTTTTTTCTTTAAAACAACAACCATTTTGAAACATAGGGAGGGAGTAATAATTTGCATCAATGGCACACAAAACAACAAAAGCTTCGTATATCCTTAACTTTAGGCAAAACCTTAGCACTACAATTATTGGAAAGTGTCATATTCATTTCATTTAGAGGTTTTCCTTTTCATATAATATTGTATATTTGTATACTTGAGCTAAGAAATTTGTAAGGCTTTTGGAGTTAGAATTCCACACTCTCCCCCGGAAAGGAATGAAAGGAGTTTGGAAGAAAAGCATTTAACATACTTCTAGAGAGAGATTTTGAGGATTTTAACTTTTTTTTTCATCCTATGTGAAGTTAATCTATTATCAAAATTCAAAACCATACTTCTATTTTCACTATTTAAGTATTTATCTACGGTAAAAAAAATAATTTCTAATATAATTATAATTATAATATAATAATTAACCTATTTAAATAGAATAATTTTCGATATAATGAATTTTGTTTAATGGATCACAAGTTACTGAATGTAACACATGAAATTGGAGATTTGAATTGTATTGACGTTTTAAAAAAATAGATTTTTAAATTTTTGAGAGTTTTTTTTTTATATTTTATTTCAATAGAGCTTTTCCAGATGTTTTTTTCTTTAAATTATTTTCTTTTTTCAGGTTAATTTTCTAACGTTTATTTATAAGAGTTGTTAAAATTGTTCTAATTTTTTTTTAATAAGGTAATATATATATATATATATATATATATATATATATATATATATATATATATATATATATATATATATAAAATAAAAAGAAACCGTACAAAACGGGGAACCAGTTATCTCTAAAATTACGAGAATCTAAAGAAAGGTATACCTAATTTATTCTTTACAAAATTATTCAGAATCCCCAATGGGATGAAATTTAAAATGATGGTAGAGCCAATGTCGAACGCTAAATTAGTCAAAAAAATCGGCACAGGAATTACCTTCTCTATAGACGTGAGTGATAATTATGTGCGAAAAGTTAGTGTGAATAAACTTGTGAAAAGTTGAACTTTCATATTGTTCGTGTCGGGCGGAACAGATGGCCAACAACGGTAGACTTGATCTTCGGTGATCGTTGAGGAAAAAAGGGGGTTGTACCTGCAAGGCACTCCGATGCCAAAGTAAGTAAAGGGACAACAAAGGTACAACGGAAAGTATGAAATTTTGGGTGAGAATTGGATTACCTTGCCCTCTCGGGATAGAGGGCTATTTATAAGTGTTCTCATGGGGCAGAATGAATCTCCTATCTTTTGGGCTTCGGTCCAGCCAGAATATAGGGGACTATTGATTAGCTATTGACTAGTCGTGCCTGGGATACTAGCCGTTGCCGGGGACAGGGTCCCAGTGTGCTCGGCTAATTCCCAATCATGCTCGGAATGTTGGATTAACGCCATACCCTTTTGGCCTTCGTGGGTTGGGCCAATGCTTATTAGACCGGTCTATGCCAAAGGGTGGATTGGACCAGTTGGGAAATATAGGCCAGTCCAGAACAAATAAAGATTATTTTTTATGATTGTTGTTTAATCTTGATTTTTGATAAAGGAGTCGTTCTTATCTAAATTTTTATGTCTTTTGTACTCATAGCAGGTATTGTCGCACATGACAATGTGCCTTTTGTCAAGTAAAGTATGTATCATTATACATTGTGTAATATAATTTAATGGTTTCTCGATTCTAAAATATTAACATTGAGGAAAAACAATTACTTAATTCTAGTGAATAAATTTTGTTGTTGGTTTATCGGAGGAACAAACTCACATAGAATGAAAACTTAAGTTTCTAATAAAGGATCTAACCTCTTTGAGTTAACTAGAAGAAACTAATGATTTTTGGGCATATATGACTGGATGATATCATTGACAACATGTATCGGTATCTACTAGAGTGGAGTCTTCATGACATGCACCTAGACGATGCATCGACAGATACATTGTCGACACTACTACAGACTCATTTAACAACGGTTGGAAAATACATATGATAACACAGGTTCAGGCGTTGTTATGTAGAGTGTTGTCATAAATGTGTTACTTACAATCACGGTCCTGAGACCGTTGTAGTATATTGGAAAGTGCGTGCTCTATCACAACGGTTAGTTAACCCAACCGTTGTGATAAACCTAAAGGTCCCAGGTTCTATTCTCAGCAACAACATTTTGGAACATAAATTACAATCCATCACGGCTACATTAGATAATCGTTGTGGTAAGTGCCCATAGTCTATTATATACTACGTAGATTACTTGTTCTTCCATACACCTCATTAAAGAAATACAACCATTCAAATTGATGAAGAAGTATATAATCTGAAAATAAAACTATTCTTGAAAACCAACTTAAACAAACCATTGTTTTTCCAAATGCATGCCTCTCATAATTCATTTCCTGCTCTTTACCACATAAAATGTGGTTCAATGGTACGATTTCTTTATTCCTTCGATTCTAGTTTCATTTGAATAACACCAATTTATTAGTTGGGTCTACCTCATTGTCGTCGCTCATCTTTGTGATTGTTATGATAACTTATCATCATAAAAATCTCGATGATAAGCGACGACAATGAGGTAGGCCTAACCAATAATTCAATTTTATTCAAATTAAACTATAAGAGAAGATATCGATGTATTGAAGGAATCAGGTCATTGCACCACATTCTAAATGCTAAAGAACGTGAAATAAATGATGAGATGCAAGCAATCCGAAAAATATTGATTTACATAAGTTGGTTTCAAATACAACTTAATTTTTAGATTATAAGTTTCTATGTCAATTTAAATGAATGTATTTTCAGTGAAATGTTAATGAAATAAACAATTTGCATATCATATAATAAACTATACTTCATCTACTATCAACTTGTATAAGAGTTTAAAGAACAAAACATTAGTAAGTCACAATAAGTCTCTTTCTTGTGACTTAGCAATGTCTTATTCTTGTTTTGAGAACATTTGTAAACAACAACATCATACAATAACACAACAAAAACATGCAACAACACAAAAAAAACATTTTAGGATGCACCTTTTATAGAAAATGACTATGAAAATGGAACAATAATGAAATTCATCTAGTTTATGAAGCTATGAAAAAGAAATATAAGGTGAATGAAGTTTCCACAACAACTTAATACTTCTTACATTTTTTTCCATAACTATGCACACTATATGTACGATAGCCACGCATGCGCTTTGTTAAGGTGGTGAAGACGAATCTGAAAAAAATGATAACAACAAACATTTATCAACAACAACATACAATAATAGCAAAGCTAATGACGATGAAGAAGAGAAAAAATGTTATGAAAATCATATGAAACATAACAATAACATACACAAAAACGAGATAATAAGGAAGAAGAAGAATACCTTCTTGTATGACGAACAAGATAAATTATTATCACTTATCTGGAAAACACTCGTATAGAATAGGAACGCTAATGACAAAGAACAAGATTGACTGCTATTCTGTAGAATAGGAAAACTAATGATGAAGAAGAAGAGAAAAAATGGGTGCTAGGGTTTTGATCTTTACGAGCAGAACAGGTGGCCAGCAACTATGAGGCTTGGACTTCTGGACGGTTAAGAAAAAAATGTGGTTGTATCTGCAAGGAACTTCGATGCCAAAGTAAGTATTTGGACAACAAAGTACAACAGAAAAGTGAGAGAATTTGGGTTGAAAAGTGATTACCTTGCCCTTTGGTGTCAGAGGACTATTTATGGGAAAGTTCTCCAACGGTCAAGTCCACTTTTCGGGGGTCCACGCGTGAATTGCGGCCAGGAGACGCGGAAAGCTAGCCGTTGCCGAGCACTTGAATTCAGCGTGCTCGGCCCTAACTTGTTGTATGCCCAAAACGTATCGAGAGCTTGCTGCCGCATGTTTGGGACATGACGCGTTGGGCCAATAGAGTGGATTGGGTCAATTTCGGATAATTGGGCCAGTCCGGAACAAGTTTTGTTGTGAAGGTTATAGCAATACTGTAGCGGTGAAATTGGTGAGACTAAAGCCATGAGAATGACTTAGCTCATATTTTAAAACAGAGTCGCCACCGCGCTTTATTATTTCCAAAAGGAATGGGAGAAAGAGCGAATAAAACTCACAGAAGTTTTTAAAATCAAAACTAATAAACTTATCATAGATTTGGATACGGGGGGTTTGTTATACAAGGGGAAGGTTTTAAGCACCCCTCATATCCATGGTACTCCATGGGAACCTCTTTGAAAATGTTATTGTTTTTGTGTACATGTATTTTAAAAAAGCATATGTGAATTTGTTAAAATAGAGTGTGGGGATGGGAAAAGAAGTTTTTGAAAGTGAGCTCGATAAGACATCTCATCTTAGGCCTACATACCCCTTTTAAAGAAAAGGAAAGTCAGAGCTTTTGTAGTTCCTCTTAAAAGGAAAATAAAAGGGGGCTTAAGTGGCCAAAATCTTTTTGGGTGTGAGCTTTAACAATACTCAACTGGTTTTTAAAAAGGGTTAAGCTTTAACAATACTTAACAAGTTTTTAATAAAAAAAGGGACCAAGTTTTAACAGTACAGAGTCAATGGACTAAGAGTAGTTTCACCAGGAATAATTCTTCTCTCAGTACCAAGGTTTTTAAAAAAAAAGGGTGGTTGAGCTTTAATAATACAAAACCAAATAAAAGGGACCAAGCTTTAGAAATACAAGGTCAGTGGACTATGAGTAGTTTCACCGGAAATAATTCTCCTCTTAGTACCAAGGTTTAAAAACACAAGGGTTCGGTTAAGCTTTAACAATACAAAACCATAAAACAAGTGGAAAGCTTTAACAATACTTTAAAACAAAAATAAAAGAGATTTGGAAAAGAGTTTGAGTACCTTGACAATTTTAATCAATACCATTCTCATTCCTTTGTATTTTTAACAAACGACTTAAGCAATCAAACAATGGATACCTCAAGTGTGTATGTGATGATATGTGTCACAAAAGGACAAACAAGTAAGTATAAAAATCATCAATGATAATGGGCAAGGATGTTTATACCTTTGAATGGATTCACATATGAATGAATGATGATTGATGAATGTGAAACTCATGCATGTGGGTTAGAGAAACAAAGTATATACAAATGATAATACAATGAAACTCAAGCATGGCTGGATTCTGATTCCTTCAATTCTCCATCAAATTTCAAAAATTAAAACATCAAAGTGCCCATAATTTTGCCACGAATCCAACCATGTGACTAACAACAATTGAAACATATTCAAACTCATGAATTTCTGGAAAAATAGTATGAACTATAAAAATTAAATTCTCAGATCAAATAATTAGGCCCTAAAACCTTAGGGCTTTTACTCCCTACATGATTCTAAACAGATTGGTAACAAGTTTCAATCAAATTGATGGAACAACAGGTATGCTCGAGTTTGAGTTTAATACCTCTGAAAATGGAGGTTGAATCCTTGCTTGGAGGTGCTACAGAAGTGTTGCAACTATCTGGAAAGCTTCAGGGACCTCCAAGGATGCTGTTAGAATGCTTAAAAGCT
This sequence comes from Vicia villosa, assembly GCF_029867415.1. NCBI lineage: Eukaryota > Viridiplantae > Streptophyta > Magnoliopsida > Fabales > Fabaceae > Vicia > Vicia villosa. The sequence goes on from NC_081182.1 coordinate 65,856,136, forward strand.
TTGAGAACCTCTGCAACTTCAAACCCGATAACACCTACAAAATGAAAAGGTTATGGATGGAATGCTTGGTTCCAAATGTTACAGAATTTGATTAAGTGTCTGGATAGCTTCTATATGTGATATAGAAGGTATCTAAAACAAAAAGCCTGAAAACGCACGAGCCAAATGGAAGGTTCAAACTTTTGATTCTAGGTAACTCTTTAATGGAGGTTGAAGAGTGATTTTGTGTTTGAGGTGTTTGGTAAGTGTTAGAAGATGATGGATAGCTTCTATAAGGTGTTTGGTAGGTTTGTGTTTGGTAGGTTTGTGTTTGGCTTGAGTTTTGGTAAGTTGAGACCTTTGTGAAGCTTTAATGGGGGTGAAAATGGTGATTTTTGGTTAGAGGGGTTTTGAGAGGTTTTGGAAGTGGTATACAACTTTTAAATGGTATTTATAAGTTGTTGGAAACCTTGGTTGACACCCAGAGTTGATGGAACTCAAAATCACTTGAAAAATGCAAAGATAAGAAAAATGAGAATATCAAGTGATAGGTGACTTGAATAATTCTGGTGTGTTTGATGCAAGAGGCAAGGGCCTCTATTTATAGACACAATTTAGGGTTTGTGGATGGAAAAAACTCAGAAGTTTGAGTTCACATGTGATACTTGTACCTCTTTACTTGTTTGTGAAGAAATGAGAAAAATGGATTTCCAATGGAAAGTACAAGGCTCAGGCATGCTTGTGAGACTCTATTATGAATATTAGGAGCTTGCTTGTTGTGTTTGCAATGCTTTTGGTGCAGAAGAGACATGGGAGAGGCTCAAGGATAGTTGACTTAGTGTATAAAGCTTCTTTATGAAAATGACAATGGTGCCTTTAGTCTTGAAATGGAATGAAATCTTGAACAATGCTTATAACACTTGGATAATGGCTCAAAAGCAAGTGTAATCTTCTGATTATGGTGCTTGGAACAAGTTATATGGGTTGTACTTGGAAGATTCTTTCAGATTTGAACAAATTTGCAAGTTAGTTCTTCATGTTCATACTTGAATTCAAGTGTTCATGGAGCCTTGTTTGCAAAATCATATCTCTTAGCTCAAGACATGTATTTTCGTACTATTGATCTCTTTGGAAAGCCCTTGCTACATACTTTAAGTCACTTGTTAAAAATTTTCTCAAACTCTTTTGGGATCATGGAAAAAAATGACCATAAAGTTAAGAAAAATCTAAGTGAAAACAAGCATTGAGTGTGTAGGCAAAATTTGATGAAAACTAGAGAAGAGACAAAGTTATTTTGTTTGATTAAGATCTATAACTTTCATGTTGGGAGATTTTTGAGTGTGTAGGCAAAAATTGAAGTTCCCAAAATTAGGTTAAAATCACTTTAAAACCCTAATTTTGACTTTTGTTGACTTTTTGATTCTTGATGAATTTTCTTTATTTCTCTTGGTCAAATGTCTTCTATAATCATATGATGATGATTTTAATCCTTAAAAGTTCATGGTTGACCATTCTTCTCAAAAGTCAAAGGTTGACCCACATAGTTGACTTTTTCCAAATGAACTGCAGTTTTGTGGATTCCATATGAATCAAGGTATCCTCTTCAAATGAATGATGTGAATGGGTTATAATATTGATTTGGATGCCCTTGAATCATGGTTTGAGCCTTGGAGCCATGTCCTGATTAAAAGTCAACCCTCTAGTGGAATTAGGTTAAAACCCTAATTTGGGGCCTCAGGTGATCTTGAGAGTTGTTGATCTTGAATTGGGCTATCCTTGGACTTAGATATAAAAATAAGGCTAGAAAGTAACTGAATACACAAAATTCTTAACCCAGTTCGGTGTACAACTACACATACTCTAGGGACTACCAAGCTAAGAAAGAAATCCACTATCAGTAGTATCAATTCAAAGCTAAACAACCTCCGGTTTACAACTTCTCACTTAATCCCTACCCAATGCAACTTCTACCTAAGAACTTCTTAAATAAGAGAAACCCCTCCCACTTTCAATCACTGCAGTGATGTCTCACAATAACAATCCTATTTACTGATATCGACGACTCTATACCTCAATCTTCAATTACAAGTGATACTAGATTAAGAACCTCTTAATCAAAAGGATACTTTATCTTACTTAAAAACTTTTATCAAGAACAATAACTTGAGACACAAGCAACACACACTTAGATCCTTGTATCAATGATACCTAAGTGACATACATACATTCAATACTTAACAGCTTATGAATTCATGACAAAACTTACAACTCAAAAATAGTCCTAGTCTTCTATTAATATGATATTAGAGAGGTTCACAATTAACACACAAACTCTAACATATTCTCGTAAGTTCTACCCTTAAATTAGTATTCAATTTCCAATATCATTATTTTTTTCATAATATATTGATGCAAACAAATTATTAATACTAATTAATTAATTATTTAAAAAATTATTTAATTAAAATTTAAAAAAAAAATAAATAAAATTAGAGGAGAAAATTCATAATATTTAATTTCGTAGTTAAGTGTTGAAATGTAATTTTTGAAGAAATTTTTTATTTTAACCTCTTCAATTTTAGTTCTTATTATTTCAACTCTTTAAAATATTATTTTTGTTTAAAATATTTTTAATATATATATATATATATATATATATATATATATGGGATGTATCAAGTAGGAGGAATTTTTAAATAAGAGATAGGAGTATTCAATGCTAATCATTGGATTAATCAAGAGAGAGAATTAAATTATTTATTAATATATTAATATAATTATTATTTCTCTCTCTTGATTAATCCAATGGTTAGCATTAAATCCTCTTATATATATATATATATATATATATATATATATATATATATATATATATATATATATATATATATATATATATATATATATATATATATATATATATATATATATATATATATATATATATATATATATCCTAAATATAAATTAAAATTGAATTAAATTTTTTATGTATAGTAATAATCAGATAATATAATTAAAAAATATAGTTAATATTATATTAAAATTCAAAATAAATCAATGACAAATTTTTAGCATAAATAAATTAATTATTTTGGAACAGGTGAATATTGATTTAAGATAAGTTTAAATAGAGAAAAGAAAATAGTAGACTAAAGAATGAAGACCAAGAATTGAAATCAAAATAATTAGTGTGTTTTCCTACGTATATTGTGCCATAAATTTAATTAAAGTATAGTCAATAAGACCTTTCATTTTCACCCATTAACAAATTTCAAGAGACGTCTCAAAATATAAAGTCAAACACAATTTGATTTAAACGCTAATTAATTATTTAATTAATATTGATGTTTGAATTTGTTTAACATATCTTTATACATGTGCGTGAAGTAACCAATGTGGCTAATTTCTTGTTTAATTGATAAAATAGGTTGCTGAGAGTGTCTAGGTTCTTGCACTTTAGAGATGCTTAGAAATAACATACAAGAAACCATACATGTTGTTATGTCAGAACTATTGCTTGATGCATATAGGTGGAAGATTTAATGCCTCAAAAAACTTTGTCCTTACTAAATGGAGTGTGACCCTCAATGCCCTCTATCAAATTGACATTATACATGTTTTGTTGCAAATTCTATCAAATGTAATGCATATAGTTTTCAACTTAATGTTTTATAATTAAAGACAATGAAATAAACAAATACTACTTTTTAATATAAAATTAGGGCTTTTTGGTGGTGATAAAATAGTTGGATAATTTTAATTTAAAATATGAAAAAATTTAATGATACATAATAGAGGGTGAATTATGTTATTTCAAAAATAACTTTTAGTTAAGTTTTTCTGATTAATAATTTATTATAAATATTATAGAATTGTTTAATTCACTTTTGTTAAATAGTTTCTAATTTTTAAAATTTGATATACTAAAATTTGTTTGACAACATAAGTTTACAAAACTATTCTGTTTTTATGAGTGTTGAAAATTAAAAAAGTAAAATAGATTTTAGAGGTTTTATTTTTTAATATTTATAAATTTTAAAAATTAAAAAGAAAAAATTAAGAAAAGTAGTGGAATTTTTATTAATAAAAAATTTATAATTTTGTGTAACTTTAAAATAGTTTTAAAATAGAATTATCAAACATGTTTATTTTAAAGTTTTTTAAACAATTTTTTAAAATTGATTTACAAAACAACTTTAAAAACTAAAAATTGAAATTTATTCAAACAAGTTCTAAATTTTATCAATTCAACATTTTAGTATATTTTCATTGTATATTATAATTAGGCACGCAGTATTTTTTATAATTATACACCTATGTGATTTTGTAGTTGGCATTTACTTATTTTTAAATGTTACTTATCTTTTTAATAGAATTTTTTTGATGAAGTTTTAAAATCTTAAGAAAATGTATAATGTTGACAAATGATTATTTTAACAAATGATAATGTCTCTTTATTTGAAATTTATTATCATGTATGTTGTATAGTGAACCAAAATTCATGTATATTGTATAGTAAACCGAAATTCATGTTTTATAATCTTCAAATCATGTATAGTGAACCAAGATTTTTTTTATTTGATCCAACTTATTTTGTTGATATATATATATATATATATATATATATATATATATATATATATATATATATATATATATATATATATATATATATATATATATATATATATATGTTACAATTTCATTTTCAAGTCAAAAAGATAATTATTTAAATAAAGAATATTTCTATTCTAATGTAGTTTTTACCTATAAAAACATTTTAGTCATATTTTTAAAAAACATTACAAAAATGTACAAATATATAAAAATGGTTTTCATAACCAGTTAAGAGAAATATCAATTTTGTAACCATTTCCATTTTTTTCTAAAATTTGTTAATTGTTTAATTAAATAGAAAGAATTTCTAACAAATTACTACTTCTGTTTTCTTTCAAACGGATATGCTTGACCCTGAATAACAAACTTTTTTAATAAACCATAATAAAAATATTTATATCTTATATATCATTCACCAAAAACACAAAAGCATCAATAAAAAAAGAAAGCCAACCATCCAACCTCATGCACAGACAGACACAATGAACAAACAGCCTAACTGCACCCTTTTCATAAAGTGCTACGAAACAAATCATACTGTCATATGTTCCATCTATATCTTAGCCTGCTAGATCGCACAATGCTTTTGCTATCTAGGAGAAAAAATTTATCAACTTTTATACTAGTACCTCTTATCTTTAATATTAAAATTTTAAAAAAAATCAATAATTAATATATTCATTCAATCTATTATAATATATCAGATATATTAATTATTTAAAAAAATTTAAAAATATAAATATTTTGATATGATATATACTGGAAAAAAATAATTTAAAATAAATCGTAAACAATAAACTCATGAATATTGAATGACATGGTAATGAACTAATGATATGTTTCGGTCAAAACTAAATGACTTAAATTTTGACACGTGCTATTAATCCAGAGCACATTTTATATTACTTAGTTACATAAAAAAGTCTCCAAAAAACAAAGAAAAGCATGTGTAATGCAAAATAGATGGCATAAATTACAAAAGTAGAAAAGTGAAAGTAAGCACCTAAAAAGATAAAACTAGGTGTATAGCATCGATCCACCTTGGTGAGTCACAAGAAATGACCCTTTCAATTGTCCCATGAATATCCACATTCAATGGTAATGAAGTAACAAAAACAATGTAATAACTCAAAAAAGATGTGAACAATCAATCATGTGTCCTACAAAAAAGAGACCCCACCACACAAGCATACAAACTCATCACGTAATCCAAAAGCCATTTCAACTTAGCATCTGCCAAACTTAGGGTCCCATTTCACATGGGAATAGGATAAGCATGAGAGAAATATTCAATAATAGGACAAACACTTTCATTTACCATACTTAGTAGTGTAACCAAATTTTTGAAATTTTATTTATATCACAAGTCTTACATAAAGCATTGAATATGAATATTCTTAGGTAAAAACCAAACCATAGGTAAAAACAAACTTTTATTATTATTATTATTATTATAACCCCATATCATAGCTAACAACAAGCATAAAAATAAAAATCTAGATTTTTTCTAGGCCTAGAAAATTACATGTGAAGAAAATTGCAGTAACACCTTTTTGGCCCAAAGGGAAACTTCACATGAATATGATATGGGTGGCCAAACCAAACATTTGAAAGAAAATAAAAAGAGCATTCTAGATTCCAGTTGTCAAATTCAATGGTACCATATTGACATATCTTGCTCTTTCTGCATAGGATCCATGCCTGTTCCATGACTATCCTCCTTAAAATCAAAGGATGACAGATCAATTTGTGGGGACCCAAACATATACTGGAAATTATTGTTGCTGTTGTTGTTGTGATTGTGACTCTGAATGTGATTGTGATTGTTCTCATAGGGAGAATTCAAAGCTCGAAACCGGTCAAATTGACCTGCACCTCTAGCAAACATGTGATGATGGTTATTATTAGACATGCTAGTTCCTTCCATCACCATTCCTTGACCGCGGTAGAAATTCTGATGCTGCTGTTGCTGCTGCTGCTGAATGCTGCTAGGAATGCTGCCAGAATGCGGTAAGTTGTGATTCTGTGCAGCGGAAGCAGCTACGCGATTGTTAGTATTCCGGTTGCCTTGATGGATATCGGAATCATAGACTGTCATAAGGTCGCCGATATTTTTCTCACCGTCTTCAGTAACTCCGAGTCCGGTAAGATCGACTGAAGGTGGAACCATGTTGACAGACTGAGTTGTAGGTTTCTGTTGAACAAAGGAGTGAGGGAATATGACTGGTTTAACCTCGTTAGCATGAAAACTTGGACCACCATAATCTGATAAACTGGCTCTATAGGGACAGCACAGTTGATGATTGTCCCTAGAAGTCCTGTCCTGAAAAGCGAGGCGAACTTCGCTGTAAGGACAAGGAGGATGTTCACAAGTGAAAATTTTTGGTTCCATCATCATGTTAAAGTCACCAGAGATCTTTCGCTTCCGCATGAAATCCATGTTTGTTGCAGCATCTCCCTTCATTGCGAAAGAGGGCTGCTGAATTGGAAGTCTTAAGCCCCTCATTCTCTCCATCATCCCAATGTTGGATGGATGAAGAAGACTCTCAGGTTTCCGTTCCTCCACGTCGAAATTTTGGTCATCTTCTCCTCCATCGACATCGTACTCATTTCCATCATTGGTGGAAAAAGACCCACTTCCTCCAGCTGAGGTAAATGGGGGAACATAATCAGGATAAAGCTCTCGCGCTAAAGCCTCCTCCTGATTGACAATTGCAAGCCACGTTGCGCTTTCCTTAGCAGTCATTTTGTCTTGAAGGCATTTGGACTGTCTCACAAGCTTGCGAATTTTGGCAATGTCAGGAGACATGTGCTTGATGACAGCAGTCAGGACACCAACCTTCCATGCCTTCTTCAGGTCATGAGGCTTCTTGTAAGGCGGAGGGCCTTGATCTTTCGGTAAACCGATATGAGGCCACCACTCTTCATTCCCAGTTGGCCACCAAGGAGGAGAAACACCCTTCTCCAACGGATACCGCCTCTGAGGGGGATCACAGTGTTGCATCAGTGCAGATAACAGAGAACCCAAAGTTGTGTCCTGCAGCTCTTGCAAGGTGTGAGGGGTTGGCCCAATTGAGTTACTCCCATCGTTGTTCCCCGGAATTGCATTGTCTGCTAGGTACTTCGATATCGCAGCAGGACCATTCCGATCAAACCTAACCTTATCCTTCCACCACTCCCGGAGATTATCCGAAGCCCCAGTCACAGGCTTCCCCTTCTCGGGAATTATCCCGTAAACAAACCCTTGAGCCTTACAAACCTCCATCATCTTCAGCATGTACTTCAAGATACCATCTTGAGCCCTCGACATCTTCTTCCTCCTTGCCTGTTCCTGCGATTGCCTCTGCTTCGCCGCATCGAGCCCTTCCCTCGGCTTGCTTTGTTCCTTATCCTTCAACCGCTTGTGAAGCATTTTGTACTTCCACATCCTCTTCTCAAGCTCATCAATATCCATTTCATCATCACTGTAATCTTCGCCAATCATCACCCCAGGCTCAGTTTGCCGGGCGGTACCATCCCCCTCGACTAGGGGACCCGAAAACACATCCATATAACCAGATAAACCCATCTCATCAAACATCATCATCATTTTCCAGCGAAAATAACTCCAAAAGATAACCTAATTATCCAGAAGAAGAAAAAATATTCAACCTACAAATTTGACCAACTACCACTGCTCACCAATTCAAGTCAACAAATTCTGTAATTTGGATGACATTTGTAAACCTGCCAACAGCAATAAAACAGAGAAAAATTAACAAAGTGCAAAAATCAAATCAAATGTTTTCCATACAATAAAAAAAAAAACTAGATCAGAAAACATGTCATACAGTAATATCTTCAAGATTTTCACCAAACTCAAATTATAGAAATTAAATAAAAAATTTCGTTCGCATCCAAAAAGCTAATAAAATCAATACAAAGAGAAGAAAAAAATCTCAAATTCTTCATAAAAATTAATTAGCAAATTTTTAATGAAAAAAATAAATTATGGAACTTCCCGCTTATTAATATATAAAAAAAATAGATCAGTGTAATCTGAATTCACTGTGTTAGATTCCTAGTTGAATTCAATCATCAATCATAGTATGATCAAATTCACCAGGAATCAAAATATCAAAAGTACAAGCAACAAACGTAAACAGACAATACCATAGTAATCATAAAACAGAAACGTAAGAAAAATTGATGAGGAAAATTATGAATCCAATAACGACAAGAAGAACTTCAGCAAGTTACGAAAAAAAAAAACAGCATGAACAAATAAGGAAAGAAACTTCAGTTTAACAAAAAGAAGCGAAAATGAAAAACAGCACTAACCAAAACAACACAACGTAACGTAAGGTTACAACGTTAGAGTTGAAAGGGTAAGTAAAAAAAAATATTAAAAAAAAAGAATAAAACATAGAATCTTACGAGATGATTCAGTTTCTTGTATGGTGGCTACGAGTCAAATGAAGCAGAAGAAGAAAGAGAGAGGGAGAAGAGAGAGAAAATGAAAAGGGACCTTAGAGTTTGAACATTATCTCGATTTTATTGCATTAACAAAGTGGGGACGGTCCTAGGTGAATGTGAAGATGGTGGGTTATTGGTGGGGTAAACCCAATTTTGAGGAGGGAAAAAGCTTAGTGGAAAGATATTTTATGTAATTTGGGTTACAATATTCGATATTTATACAAATTTTGTGTTAATATTATATTATTATTATACATTTATCCATTTTTTAACAAAAATATAATTTGTCTAAATAATACTTTTCATTCATAGTATAAGTTTTTAATTATTAATAAATAAATAATTAGTTGATATTATATATGGTATATACTAAATTATTCAAATTTTCAATTTTTTTTTTACTATTTTTAATTTAATTATTTTAGAAAAGTCAAATATTTAAATAGACTATCATAAATTTTGTAAAAGATAAGGCTAATATTCATTTTATATTTTTATTAATGTTATGGTCAAACTTTGTATTTGGTTATTTTTCATTTAAGATAATTTCGTTAATTCTTTCGTATTTAATTATAAATAAATTTTTTAATTTTTATTATATATATTATTTTCATCATTCATTTTGTCTTCGTTGAACGATAATATATCTTCGCAAATAAAAATTCAATAAATAATATAAATTTTATCACATAATTCTTAATTGGATAATATTTTTATAAATTTAACTAACTTAACTAATATGAGTTAAAAGGTAGTGCACTAACCGTGTAAAATAGTTTTACACTGTCATCCAATAGGGAGTCATGAATGTGCCATGTCATTAAAGTTTTTTTAAATAAAAGAATGTTTTAATTAGATGCATGGTGGTGATTGATTGACAGTGTAAAAATATTTTACACTGTCAGTGCATGACCCATTTTCTCTAACTTATATATATATATATATATATATATATATATATATATATATATATATATATATATATATATATATATATATATATATATATATATATATATATATATATATATATATATATAATTTAATGTGACACCTAAAATTTTAATTAATAAATAATATATTAAACGATCTATATTGAAAGTGTATTTTGAAAAATATTGAACATACAAATTACACGGAGTATATATACTCACACATATTACACACGGGCAGTTCATAATTGCTACTATTAGTAGATTTTAATTATTTAGAAAATAAACTCCTATCAAAAAAATTATTTAGAAAATAAACTAGCTAGTATTAATAAAATAGTGAAAATGTATTTTTAATAGAAAAATACAAACACATATACAAAAAAAATTTAATTCGATTCAATTCTATTTTTCACAGTACTATAAATTACCATGTGAAATAAATATTTTTTCAGAAATAGAATGTAAAAAGTTAGATGATTGACTACGCTTTTGATTTTTAATAGTAGTATTTTTTCTTCGTTATTCACAGAATTTAGTTAGTAGTAAAGTAGTGAAAATGTATTTTTAATAGAAAAATTTGAAATTAAATAAAAGAATTCACATTCAATTCAGTTTTTTTTGTTTTCACTTTTACAATTTAACATATGAAAAAAATTAATTTTCTGTAAATAAAATGTGATATAGTTTGACGGTTGACTACACTTTTGATTTTAAATAGTTTTTTCTTATTATTATTGGCGGAAGTTATCTAGTAGTAGGAAAGTAGTGGAAATGTATTTTTAATAGAAAAATGTAAATACATGCAAGAAAGAATTCAAATTCAATTAAATTCTATTTTTCACACTTTTAAAAATTAACATGTGAAATAATGATTTTTTTCGTAAATAGAATGTAAAAAGTTTGAGGGTTGTCAACACTGATTTTAGATCGTTTTTATTTAATCAAATATATATCGACATCGAACCAAAACAGTTACAAACAAGGCAATCTACAAGATCCAACCGGGCCAACCCTTCAGACAAATGAAACCTACAGACAAAATAAACCTTTTAGCCAAGGCATCACTAATTTTGCAATGTGATATTTCAACTTAGGCTTGGCCCAAATTTTATGTACAACTATATCAATGATATTCTATGTTGATGTTGCTATTTGTATTCCCAAAACAATGAGAGTTCGTATATTTCATAAACAGTTTCAGTAAAAGCACACTTCAAAACTTGTGTCCTTCAGCCTTTCCTTTTATATTCATCCATGATCTAAAGCATCTCTTCGTGCTAACATCCTCGTGTATACTTGACGTGAAACCAATCCAATAACTTTGGCCATATTTTCCTATGATTTGAACAGTCACACAAAAGGTGTTGCAAAGTTTTCTATTGCTCGCAGAAAACAATTCTTTTCATTTACAACCATGCCAAATCTGTGCAATTTCTCCTTAGTTGTCAGCCTATCATGACAAGTCATCCAAAGCACAAAGATAGCTCGTGGTCTAGCCAATTTGCTGCAGATCATTTTCCTCCAGTGAACAGTTGGTTGAGGCTCCTTTAAAGTGAAATACATCTTCCTGGTTTGGAATGTATTCTCAAGTTGCAGTTTTTGCCAGAGTTGGTTATGTTGCAATAGATGCCTTTGTTTTAAAATGGTTCTCAATATCCAAAGTGTGTTCTTCTTATGGGAACAATCATTAGTTCATCTTTTTTTATGTGGTAACAATGTACCCATTTGATCCAAAGGCTATCCATTTTTCCACTAAGAATCCACAAGAGTTTGATCAAATTAGCTTGGTCCCATTCCTTTATCGAGATAATGTTCAATCCACCTTTGTTTTTGGGAGCACAAACCTTATGCCAAGCCACCAGAGACTTCCTTGTAATTTCTTCTCCACCATTCCACATGAAGGATCTACACACAACTTCAATTTTCTGGATGACTTTCTTTGGCAAAGGGATGCATTGCATCCAGTAGTTTGTAATTGCAAAAATATACTATTGATAAGCTGCACTCTACCTGCAAAACTAAAAAGTATCGCACTCTAATGTTTAACCTTTTCTACTATTTTATCAACTAATACCATACACTGATGCTTAGAGAGTTTCTTACTGGTTAATGGCACTCTAAGATATCTGAACGGGAGAGGGTCTGCATTAAACTTTGTCATGATTTTGATCTCCTGCTTTGTCCTGCCATCAATATTGTCATAGTAAGCCTTTCATTTTGCAGGATTCACAGTCAATCCTGTTGATTTTGAAAACTCCTCAAAATCTACCATAACTAGTTGTATGGATCTTGTGTCACCCCAGGAAAAAAGTAACAAGTCACATGTAAAACTAAGGTTGATGATGCCCATGTTTTCACATTTGGAATGAAAATTAAAACCATGTGTTTTCTTAAGCTTTTACAGAACCCTGTGGAGGTATTCCATAACTATGACAAAGAGTAAGGGGGTAGTGGGGCCCCTGCCTCAATCCCCTTTCAGTCTTCAAGACTATAATGTGTCCTCCATTTACCTTGAATCTATAGGACACTGTAGTGACACTCAACATGATCCACTTTATAATTGTTTTAGAAAAACTGAGCTCTTTCAAGATGGTCTCCAAAGCACTCCATTCAATTGTGTCATAAGTTTTTTAGAGATCCATTTAAAGCATACATCTAGGTACTTCTTATTTTGTAGCATACCGCTTTATGAGTTCATAAGCCATGAGAATATGGTCTTGAATGTGTTATACTGGAACAAAAGCAACTTGGCTCTGGTGGATAATGTTGTTTAGGTCTTTCCCCAATCTATTTGTCATTATCTTGGATATGATCTTATAGATTGTTGTACAACAAAAAAATGGCATGTAATCTTTAACAGTATTGGCTAAAGCAGTTTTAGGGATTAGAGTTACTAGTGTGCTAGTGATAGCACTGTACATCCTTTCTTCATCAAAGAATTCCTTGACAACATTAATTACTTTCTTTTTGGTTATATTCCAGGTCGCTTTAAAAATTTGGCACCATAGCCATCTGTACCATGGGATTTAAGGTCACTAATGCTCTTTAAAGCTTGTAACATTTCCCCCTCTTTAACTTTGGGATGTTAGGTACCTTTTATGCTCCATGGAAAACTGGCTACCTTGTCTCATACAAAAAATATCAATTCCTTGTAAACTACTTGAAGTTGTTCCCATGAGATTACAATAGAAACTCAAAACTTCTTTTTCAATATTAGCATGTGTTGTAAGGATGTTACTATAATTAGTATGCAGTGTGTTCATTTGAGTTTGCTTCTATTTTGCTTCAGGGTTGCATGGAAATAAGCATTATTTCCATCACCCAGCTTCAATCATTCAATATTTGCTCCTTGCCTCAATAATTGCTCATCCATATTGCTCCATTGTAGAACATCTTTTGTGCACTATTTTGTTCTTTTAATTTTTCAGTATTTATTCTATCACGTGACACATTTTTGTGGGCCTCTTTTAACGCTGCTCTTGCTTTTTCAATTTGCAGGTGAATTCCATTGATAGACTGGCTCAATTTTTTGATAGAAGGTTGCAATCTTTGTAACTTCTTCCATAGAACATACATATAATTGCCTTGGATAGTTTGACTCTAGTTGCTTGACACAACTTCCTGGAAACCCTCCATGTAGTTAACTGCATTTTGAATTTTAAAATGATTACTTCTAGTGGTTTCCTGTACATGACTATGTTAACATAATATTGCATGGTCTGACACCCCAAGTTCCATGATGCTAAAAGTTGTATTAATATTTTGTTGATGTCAAGCCACATTTACAATCACCCTATCAATTTTGGAGTATATGATGCCATTAGAATGCTTGTTAGACCATGTGTAGTAGTCACCAATACTATCATTCTCAAACAAATTAGTTTTTTTCCATCATTTTGACCATATCATGATACTCTGCTTCATGGACAGGGTTGCCTCCAGTTCTATCACAAGACTTAAGAACATTATTGTTGTCTCCCATCAGAAACCAAGGGCCTTGTATTTGTTGATGTAATCTCTCTATGTCATTCTAGAGGATCTTCCTTTTACTACAACAAATAACGCTTTTAACCTTAGACACGAAATGTGTTTTACCTAGGCTTTAGTATCGAGGTAAAGAAGGATATCATGAAAAGTTTTCACTTAACACCTCAGTGATTAAAAAATTGAGGGGTATAGTTATATGCACATGGGTTCGAACCCCAACAGTTGCACTTTTATTATTTTCAAATCTAGTGTATCTTTTATCTTGATTTATTCATAATACCGAGGGGTATGATTATTATTATTATTATTATTATTATTATTAATATTATTATTATTATTATTATTATTATTATTATTTTAAGTTATTACATTATTTACCTAGAATATTACATTGTTTACCCAATATTACATTGTTAACACAAAATATTAAAATTAAGAGTGAAGACCCATTTTGGTCCCTCACAAATATTACACGAGTCAAATTAGTCCCTCACAAAAAAATTGACTCAACTTAATCCCTTATAAAATTTAACCGGGTCATATTAGTCCTTCTGCTAATATTTTTCTCAAATCGGTTTTTTCTACTTCTAAACCGGTTCTTTTCATACTTCTAAACCATTACTGGACTGACACGTTAGATTTTTTTAAATACTAAATCAATTTTTATTTTTAATTTCATTTTTAAACAGTTATCAATGAATAATATCAAAAAAGCCAAAATTATTTCTTATAAAGTAATTTTTAAACAAATAATTTCCATGATTCCTACTAATATTAACAAATTCTATACATAAATTTTTACCTATGAGGTCTCAAATCCAAGTCCCATTCAAGTTAAATAATTTTCACTTTACAACTAGACAAATCAATTTCTATCGTTAATAAAGTGACTATCATTTACAACTAGAAAAACCAGTTTCTATTGTTAGTAAAACAACTATTATTTACAACAAGACAAATCAATTTCTATTGTTAGTAAAGTGATTATCATTTACAACTAGATAAATCAATTTCTATTCTTAATAAAGTGATTATCATTTTCAACTAGACAAATCTATTTCTACGGTTAGTAAAGTGACTATCAATAACAACTAGACAAATCAATTACTATTGTTAGTAAAGTGACTATCATTTACAAATAGACAAATCAATTTCTATTGTATAATTGACTGTCATTTAATCTGAAGAGACTTAGTTTCGAGACCATATTGATACAAATTTTATATTTTATATTTTATATTTTAAATTTAGAATTGTTTACAACTACGTGGGCCTAAGTTCAACTCCTTATAAGAAACAATTTTGGCTTTTTTATATTATTAATTTATAATTGTTTAAAAATGAAATTAAAAATAAAAATCAATGTAGTATTTACAAATGAAAAATAAATAAAATCCAACGTGCCAGTCCAGTCAAGGTTTAAAACTAGAAAAAAAGCCGATTTGAGAAAAATATTAGCAGAAGGACTAATATGATCCGGTTAAATTTTGTAAGGGATTAAGTTGGGTCAATTTTTTTGTGAAGGACTAATTTGATTCGTGTACAACCCTGTAAGAATTTGTCAACAATGGGAGTTGAACCCATGACCATTTAGTGCCTTTACCACTAGGCTATTTGTTTTCCTTGTTTAATAACTTGCATCAAAATGAATATATTATATAACTACTATTTATTTTCCAAATTGATTTTAGGGTTAATGAACTTTTTGATCTCTCTAAATATTCCAGACTTCGTTTTTAGTCCCTCTAAATATTTCCTTCAAAGAATAGTCCCTCTAAAATTTTTCATCCGCACTTTTAGTCCCTCCTGATAACGTTCGTTAACAGAGCTGGCGTGACACTGCCAACGTGACAAAGATGCCACGTGGCATTTGGTCCCCATTTTATATTTTTTTATAAATTTTATTTATTGCGACAGACATTCCGTCGCAAAATCCGTCGCTAACATGAACATCATATAAAAGCCCAGAATTTGTAGCTAATCCGTAGCTAATTTGTAACTAATTCCTAGCTAATTCAAAAACATCATTTTATGACCTACAATTTGTTTTTTTTCATGAGTTTTTACAAGAATTTCTATTACATTATAAGGATGTCTCTCACAAAAATTTAATTTTTTTTACTTGAGATGAATTAAATATGATTTATTTTACAAGTCTATTTCCTTTAAAACGGAAACACGAAAAACATTAGCATATAATTGATTTTTAGGCTATTATTTTTCAGTGTCCAAAAAATAATAATAATATTTCTAATTTCTTCTTATTATTGACAGAAATTAGTGAGTTAGTAGTAGCACAGTAGTAAAAATATATTTTTTATAAAAAATGTGAACATATACATAAAATAATTCACGTTCAATTCATTTTTATTTTTTTATAAATTAATCTGTGAAATAATGATTTTTCTATAAATAGAATGTAAAAAGTTTGATGATTGACTAAGCTTTTGATTTTTAATAGTTTTTTCTTCTTACTATTGGAGGAAGTTATCTATTAGTAGGAATGTATTTTTAATAAAAAAATATGAATAAATACATAAAGGAATTCAAGTGTGCGTGTGTGATCAAACGCTTAGGTCGTGAGAGTGTGATCATCTTAACATCTCAGATTTAAAACCCGTTAGATTCAAATAGCTTATTAAAAAAAAAACATAAAGGAATTCAAGTTATATTTTTCGCACTCTTACAAATTAACTTGTGAAATAATAATTTTTTTAAAAAATAAAATAAAATGTGAAAAGTTTGATGTTGTCAACGGTTTGATTTTTAATAGTTTTTTCTTCTTATTATTGGTAGAAGTTAACTAGTTAGTAGTAAAATAGTAAAAATATATTTTTAACTTTTAATAGTAGAAAAATGTGAACACATACACAAAAGAATTCAAGTTCAATTAAATTTTATTTTTTACAAATTAACGTGTGAAATAATGATTTTTCCGTGATTAAAATGTATAAATATTGATGGTTGACTATGCTTTTTATTTTAATAGTTTTTTTCTTCTTATTATTACAAAAGTTAGATTCATCTGAATACATTATTATTCGAAAAAATTTACCTTAGATTTCAATTATCTCGTAGATATTTATTTAGAAATCCATATAAGGGTGATTGTGCATTCCAGTTTTAAGATTAAAATAAAATATTTAGAGCTAATTTTCAATGCAGTTCAATTTTTTTATAACCTGATTTGATACAATTTGAATAATTTATACAAAAAATTGACTTATAGTCTAATTTATTTTATTTATACAACTTTTGTGTTAATATAATTTAATATTATTATGTTTACTCTTTTAATAAAAATATAATTTGTCTAAATTGAGTTTTTCATTTATAGTATAAGTTCTTTAACTATTAATAAAAAAAAATTATTACTTGATATTGTATACAGCTGTATACTAAAAATAAACGTAATGAATAATTTATTTTTATTTTACTATTTTTAATTTAATTAGCTTAGAAAAGTATTTTTTTTTTTTAAAAACATTAATAACTTTCGTAAAAAATAGACCTGATATTCATTTTGTCAATGTTATGGTCAATTTTTTATATACGGTTATTTTTCAATAAAAGATTTACTATTTTTTTATAATCAATAATAATTTTTTATGTTTAATTATATATATATAATTTTCTTCGTTCCATATGTTTTTTTTTTGTGAGTAAGGATATGTCTTCTCTAAATGAAAATTAAATAAATATTAATACTAAAAAAAATAATTTATATTTTATCACATATCATTATTAATTGACTAACATTTATATAAATTTAAGAGTTAATTAAAATTTATATAATTTAATATGACACTTTTAAATTTTATTAGAAGATTTGTGTTGAAAGAGTGTAGTTGAGAAATATTGTACACGCGAGTATACACACAATACACATGTGTTACTATTAGTAGAAATTTACCTATTTATTATTCGAAAAAGTAACTAGTAGTAGTAAAGTCGTAAAAAAGAACAATTTTACTATAAAAATGTGAACGCAAATGAATTTAAGTTTAATTCAATTCTATTTTTCGCACTTATATAAATTAATCTGTGAAAAAATAATTTTTTCATATATAAAATGTGAAAAGTTTGATAGTTAACTACACTTTTGATTTTTAATTTTTTTTTATTGCCAAAAGTTAGATTCATTTGAATACCTCATTGCAAAAAATTTATTTTAGATTTTAAATTGTCATGTAGATATTTATTTTTAACTCCAAAAACAATTTGGTTAGAAGAAATATCATTCCTGCATAGGAGCAAAGTTGTTCGTAGTTATGTGGTGTATATGAGAATTGAGAACATCTGTTTTTTCATTGTGAATTTTATAGTAAATTCGGATTGTTGTTGTTTGGGTGGTTAGGGATTGAGTTGGTTTTTTAGAGGAATTGTAAGGATAGTGATGAACATATGTTTCATATTGTTTGGGTAGCTGTCGTTTGATTAATTTGAAAAACGAGGAATCAACGGGTTGTTCAGAATAAGAGTCTTTCATTGATGAACATTTATGAGACGGTTAAAATCCAAACTTTCTGGTGACTAAAGGCTCACGAGCCATCGTTTGGTGTTGAGTATCAAGTTTGGAGGAGTAGGCCGCCTCAGTACCCTGAGGGCACTGTAAGCTAGTTGGAATTTTGTTATATTTGTGTGATTTGTGTTGATGTATCTTTTGTTGGAGCAGCTCTTTTAATACATTTTGTGCTTGAAAAATTTAGGTACTTGGGATCAATTCTAAAAGAAAAAAAATCATGTTAATGTTGAAGAGGATTAGGGTTCCGTGATAGAACAATATTGAGCAAACGAGGTTGTCCGAAAGAAAGAGAAATGAGAATATTCAAGTACCGGGTACCCAATAGAATCCATTAATGTATGAATGGGCCACCGGTTTTTTTATCCTTTCATTATTGGGCCACCGGTTTTCAAATTTAAAATTGGACTGGATTTAAAAAAATGGATCAATTTGGATAGGAATTCGGTTCATGATTATTAGTTTTTTTGTACACCCCTAATGTGAAGATAATTTTTTTCTTAAGTTTTGCCATTATATGTATGTTTTCTAATGATTGATCTTCGTATACGTAATATATGAGGAAGTTTAAGTTTTTAGTAGACATTCTCTCATGCATACTAAAAAAATAGAAGTAGTTAAGGGTGATTATGCATTGCAGTTTTCAGATTCAAAAGAAATTTATTTGCAGATAAATTTACATGTAGTTAATTTTTTTTATAACATGATTTAATATAATTTGAATAATTTATATAAAAATTTGATTAGTTAGATTAATTTAATGAAGTCTCATTTAGTTTATTTGAATATTACAAATCACGTAATATTATACATACAAACTAATACTAAAATAATAGGTTTGACCCAAAATATACATGATCTTATCGGTTGATTAGAATCAGAAGGTGGACCAGAGACGTCTTGCACAATGATGGTGATGAGGAATAGGGGTGTATCTGCAAGGTACTCCAACGATCAAGTAAGTAGGAGAATGTAACACCCTTCTAACTCAACAAGAATATTCGCAATATAATACGAATTAACATCAAATAAAATCACCAACAAGGATGTCACATCGACAAATAAACATCACAATAACTAGTCCTGCTCCGTAACACGGGTTGCATCAATTTCAAAACATCAATCGAATGACATCGGTCCAGTGTTGGCCTTAATCCCATTGTGTGGATTATTGCGTTTTGTGTTGAGCTCCGATTCCAAGCGGGAATCGATCCTATGGGTGGGGATCTTTGGAGGACGACGACGGAGTCATAAGTGATGATTTGGTACCACATGCATGAGTCCATTGTTGTTGCATTGCATTGTTGTGATGATGCATGATTTGATGATATTGAGTATTTGTGATGTGGTGTTTCTAATTGATAATTGTGATTGAATCATAAGATGATGTTGTGAATAGGTGATGATGTGCATTTGTGGGTACATTATATCGGTATTTATGATGGATATGTTGTATCGTTTATGTTTGATTGATTATTAGTATTCGACTATATCTATTCCTTATGTCTTACATAATGATTACAAAATACTCACCCTTTCTGTTTGAATGTTGCCTCCCCCTGGGTAACGCGCAGGTAATCAGAGTAGTCCGTTGAAGTTTGAGGATAGTTTTATGGCGTCCTTTTGCCGTTGTTTAGTTTGAAGGGAGTCTTGCTTGGATACGTAACATCGGGGATGGGGTCGTTATGTTTTGAACTATTATGTTCTCTTTGAGTATTTGAGTTGATTTACATTTTGATGTTGTTGCTTTGAGTCGTAACTCATGAATCGTGATGTTCGATTGATGTTTAAGAAGTTTTTTTAAAAGATGTTTTAGATTATGAGTTCCGCTGCGAAGGATTTGAATAAATGTGTTGAGTTGACATTCTATGGATGTTTTGAAATTGATGCAACACGTGTTACGGAGCAGGACTAGTTATTGTGATGTTTATTTGACGATGTGACACCCTTGCTGGTGATTTTATTTGATGTCAATTCTTATTATATTGCGAATATTCTTGTTGGGTTAGAAGGGTGTTACATAGCATATATGCATTTGAATGTTTCTAGGGTTTGAAATTGTGTTACCTGACCCTCAGAAATGAGAGAGTTTTTATAGTCCCCCAACGCTTGGCCATTGGTCCATATTTTGGACTAGGAGTATGTTTAGGAATCCTGGGAGGCTTCCCGTAACTAGCCTTTAAGCGGACAGAGAAGTACTTCTAGGCAGAAGAGGTGCCCAGCGAGCAGATGGCCCTTTTGTCTCCGACAAGGGAGCAGAGCAAATCTCTTTCTGCTGGCACAAATGTAGGTCTAACTGAGGTCAGTGATGGTACGTTGTCCTCGGGCCAGATGAAGGTGTGTCCTCGACATAGAGGCAGGAGGAATGAGGCTTCCTCTGCCCTCAATTGATTGGGCTAAGGCTATTGGATAGTCCTAGGTATAAAAGTGGATTGGACCATGCCTAGTTATTGGGGCAGTCCGGAACAGAAGCCCCCCTAGTCGTTTCTCCGAACATGGGAGTGATAACTTAAGAGCATCTCTTGATCCGGGGAGGAAGGATATGTACAGATGATGTTCGTTTCCTGAATAGGTGGTGTGCCTTAGGCACATCCGAGGAGGAAAGCCTGCGAGGAGATTTATAGTTGTGTGTGACGAGCTCGCAGGGAGCTGAATAGCTGGTTGGACCCAAAGGGATAACGTTGCACGCGTTG
Source organism: Vicia villosa (assembly GCF_029867415.1). Classification (NCBI taxonomy): domain Eukaryota; kingdom Viridiplantae; phylum Streptophyta; class Magnoliopsida; order Fabales; family Fabaceae; genus Vicia; species Vicia villosa. Next base: position 65,877,327 of record NC_081182.1, read on the forward strand.
AGTTGCGTGTCCTAATTAATGTGTAATGATGCTAGGTTAAGGGCGTGCTTGGACACGCGCTTCAGGCGTTTTCTATAAATAGGAGGGAGCAGATTCCATTATCACTTTCATTTCTCTTTCTTCTCTACTTCTTCTGCATGCAGTCTGCTCGCGCCACTGCTTTCCGCCGTCTGAACTATTCGACCATAGTGTTTCTTCTATCGAACACGTAAGTTCTTCCTTCTTTCTCGCTTTTGTTAGCTCAAGTATCTATTTTTGCTTAGAATGCATGTTGTTAAGATAGGGAGATGATAGATTTTAGATGCTCTCCAATGGATGTTGGTGTCTGACGGTGGCTGTGCCGCTTTTAGATGTCGGCGCCGTCGGGGACGGGCCAGGGACCTTTAGGAATTTTTTTTTTGCCGTTTAGGAGTTGTAATCACGGCGAGATAGCGGAGATCATGAGTTTTTCGATGACTATTGATCGGATTCTAGGTTTGAGAGGCGGGTCGTATGAGTTTTATGGTGAACTTCATGCGAAGCTTAAACCCCATGACTCATGGAGGAGCTTCCTCAGGAAGATCTAGGGTTTAGTCTTCCGGGAAGGTTCCGGCCGAGCTCATCGCACTTTAATGAACTAGCCTATCAGCTATCCTCACCAAAATCAGGCCGATACTCCTCAATCTGAAAATGTCAACAGTAAGGGTAAGTCTCATTCAAATTAATAAATGTTATAGAGTCATAAACAATAACACATCATAGTCACATTATTCACCCAATTGTATCATATACAGATATTCAGACAAGTTTCATCATCACAACAACCAACACATCTTCAATATTCATAACACTGGAAAACATCCAATCATGTTATAAAATCATGCATATGAATGAACTGACACTATGCATGTGGTACCAACATCATCAATGGGAATAACCCACCGACCGATCCAACATCGTCAGGATACGGCCCTGCCAGCACAAATTCCACACAATGGGAATTATGCCCTTCACTGAATCCACAACATCATATGGATTCAGCCCTCAACATATGATTATGAATGAATGCAAACATATATGAAACATACTTATACCATCGTCAAGTCTATGAGTAACATCATCCAATACTCATCATCATCATCATCATCATCATCAAAGCATGTTCACATATATATATATATATATATATATATATATATATATTAGCACCATTCAAATACCATCCAATCATCATCATCACACAACCAATAAATCATCACACGATTATTGCTTCAAACATAACATGTATTATCACATCTCGTCACCTATATGCACAATACATCATTCATCAAGCAATAAAATCATGATTCAAAAATAATTGAAAGTTACACCTCATTTTATCATTTAAACACACAGGTTATTTCGTGAGGTTCATCATACTCAAAACGGCACTCAAAACAGGCCAACGGTTCAAAAGATATGTTATTTCAAAGTTTGGAAAAATTTATGCACATCAGGGTCCGCTCAACGGCCCACCAGCGACTCGTGACAAAAGCGAACTACGTTGGTACCTCCGCTTAGCGGACTGGCTCTGCTTAGTGAGCCCTTTTATTTTTCTGGAAACAATCAGCATCCGCTTAGCGAGCATAGCCCCGCTTAGCGGACGTGCGATTCTGCAGATTCTCAAGTCTGCGACTGTCATACCCCAATTTTTGCCCCATGCGATTATTTGCATATCATTCATCCATTCATTCACCAAAGCATGATTCCAAAGGAACGACATTTGTGCAATTTAGGGTTTCACGGTGGTTTAGAGACTTTTTCACCAAATAAGACAGAATCATTTGGCTCTTCTCTCGAGCAGTGGTCCACGTGAATTATGGGCACTAGAGACTTTTTCGTCATCAAGCTACAAGCTTATTCTCCTCTTCTCAGCATCAGGGGGGCAAGATTTTTGAATTAGAGTGTTTAAGGTTACATCAAGACAACTGAGGATCGTTGAATCGAGGCTTTCATTTTGTGATGATACTTGTCAATTGGTTGAAATCTATTTTGAAATTTCATGGAATTAAAGTCGTTTCTTCATCGTTGGACATCCAAAGTTAGAAGATTAAGGTTCATTGATTATGAATTGCACAAGAAAAATACGGTTACGATTTCTTTAACAAGGTTTTGTTACCTATTTCACTTATTTGTTTGCAAGTCATTCTAGATTTGAATTGAAGATTTAAAGAATGTGATTGAAATTAAAATAAGAAGATTCATTTACATGAATGTCTTGGAATACAAGTTACTTGGAGTTCGTAACCTTCATCGAGATATCAAATGGAAGTTCTAAGTTTCAAATCCATTATTTTAAGATTCAAAAGTCAAATTCCACACAAGGTTACATTCCATTCAATTTTCAATAGCTTTGCATCTTACAAGAAAAAGGAGGTCTCATTTTAATTTCATTTGAACACTTCAAGAACAATTTGCATTCAATTGCAATTGTATCTTACAAAAAGGAAGAAGCTTCATTTAAAATTTTATTTGAGAAATTACAAGATTTTTGCTAAGGTTATTAATCATTTGAAATGGTCATTTGAAATAAATATTGAGAGATTTGCAAGTGAATTACACAAGCTGTTACATAACAGAAAATTAGTCCATAAACCTAAACTCATAATGCCCAAATACAAGGCCCACCCAAGAATTTGTTGACCACAAAAAAATCTGTACAAGCTTGCTTCACACATCCGCGGTTTGGCTTGCCTCTTGTCTACCAAAGATTACCTAAAATGGCCAAAACAGAAAGCTGTAACATAAAGAGAAAAATCAGATACCACATTAGAGAAAAGGCTTGCAGCAAAGGGACAAAATTTTCATTAAATTGTTGAGAAAAAAGAAAGCAGTGATGAATCAGAAAAAGCATTATGCAGAGTTATCCAGTTTAAAGTATTTGTTCAAATCTCTTTTCCCTCCAAGTATTGGAGACTCTCTAGTATAAATACTGATAAACCCTAGAAGAGGAGAGGAATCGGCAGCAACCAAAACCTAATAGAAAAACTCTCAATCTAACCCTAGTGCAGCCTTGCTAAAACTCTGTTAAAATTTCTCCAAATACCTCCCATAGAACTCTTTCTTCGGAATCAACAGAGCTTCATATTGAAGCACTGCTTGGTTGAGTTGAAACCACACTCTTACTTCATTCAGTCAACACTCAGCCACAAATCAAACCTCCATTTACAAACCTCTACAAAAACAGCTTCCAACAATAAATCATAAATCTCTCAACTCACCCTCAACAGGTATGCATCAGTTCGGAATCAACACAACAAAGTTACGGTAACGGAAACAACGAAGGAGGAGAAAAGAAAGGGAGTTCGGGTTCACCTTGAAACAATCACCGCGAAACTGGAAGCGCTATAAGCACTGCCAAATGTGAACCACCACATCGGAACCCCTGTGCGTAGCAGCTCGCCATCCGTGCATCGTTCACGACCTCTTCAAGTGGAGCCGCCTTGGACGTCCTTGCCATTGCTGTCGTGGTTGTTTCAGCTTAGCAAATCAAAGGGAATCTCGAAAGCAAGAAGAAGAAGAAACCAAACACAGAAGCAAGTCGGAGGAAGAAGATTACATGAGGTATTTCGAGTCGTTTTTCTGTTGATTTGTAGTCGTTACTTTTCAAATTTCACCATGTAGCTTGTAATCTGTAACTCCATGGACATAGTAAAATCGATTGGGGCTGAAGGGATTGATTTGGGATAAGGGTTTTCCTTTGATTTGTTGATGTTTGAACCGAGAGAGACACCATGAGAGCGAGAGTGATGAATACGCTGAAAGAGACTTGTTTGATTTGGATCGAAAGAGAAGTGAACGTGAGCGAGAGAGAGAGGGGGTCGAATTCAAACATTTGTTTTCATTTGGTCTGTTCTGAGTCAGAGAAAAATCGGGAGAAACGAGTGAGAGGGATGAAGAGAATACCCTAAGGTTTTTTAACCCGGTAGCATTAGAAGAGATTTTCGGATCTGGCTTGGATCCAACCGACCCGACCCATCATCATTTGTGTTGCTGAGCTTTTCTTTCTTTTGTTCTTGTCATGGGCCTCACCATAAGTTTCAATCTTCCCGGCCCACTATTTACTTGTTTTTTTTTGTTTGGTAATTAAAATTAAATAGTTTTGATTCATTAGGATATTAGATGTTCATAAAAATTACAAAAAAAAATATTCCTTTTCTTTTTAGGACATTATAAAAAAAAAAGAACTTTGTTGAAAATTTAAATCTCTTCGTTGAACATTTTAGTTCTCCTTAGAGATACGTCTAAAGTGTCGCTTGTAGTACTCGTATGCTTGATCTCGTATTAAAGTCTTTCATTTCAAACAATTTCAATAAGTCTTGGTCCAATACCAAGTCATCTCAAATAGTTTCTCGATCCAACGTCGAGTTTCTTCCTTTCGAAAACCATTTTCTTAATCATGCCAAACGATCAAGTGACAAGAAGTGCACACCTCTTGAATACCTTTGATCCTTTGAATCAAACTTAAAAAAATCTTTCTTAATTAAATCGAAGTGATCAAGTGACAAGAAGTGCACACCTCTTGAATACCTTTGATCCTTTGAATCAAACTTTAAAAATTCTTTCTTAATTAAATCGAAGTGATCGAGTGACAAGAAGGGCACACCTCTTGAATACCTTTGATCCTTTGAATCAAACTTTTAAATATTTTCTTAATTAAATCAAAGTGATCGAGTGACAAGAAGTGCACACCTCTTGAATACCTTTGATCCTTTGAATCAAACTTTTAAATATTTTCTTAATTAAATCAAAGTGATCGAGTGACAAGAAGTGCACACCTCTTGAATACCTTTGATCCTTTGAATCAAACTTTAAAATATTTTCTTAATTAAATCGAAGTGATCAAGTGACAAGAAGTGCACACCTCTTGAATACCTTTGATCCTTTGAATCAAACTTAAAAATTCATTCTTAATTAAATCGAAGTGATCAAGTGACAAGAAGTGCACACCTCTTGAATACCTTTGATCCTTCGAACCAAACACAAAACATCCTTCATAAAATTAACCAACAAACTCGTAGTTTTTTATTCCGAACTACGATTGCTCTGACTTTCCCATTGCACGAGGGAATACGTAGGCACAAGATACAAATGTCTTGGCGAGCATAATAATAAAAATCTTTCCTTTCCCTTTCACAATAATAAAATATAAAAACCCCTTTTCTTTTCTTAATTAATAAACTAAAGAACACAAACATCACGCAAACACTCATTCATAAAACTAACTAAATGGGTCCCATCGAGTACGATGGAGGTGAGGGGTGCTAATACCTTCCCCTTGCTTAACCGACTCCCGAACCCTAATTTGGTTGCGACGACCATCTTATCTGTTTGTTTTTATTCTTGGGTTTTATTCGACATTTTCCCTTTCCTTTTTGGAACAAATAAAGATCGGTGGCGACTCTGTTCTATTTCGAGTTTATAAACACCTCGAGTATTTTTTAGCGCTACAGAATTGGCGACTCTGCTGGGGAAAGTCCTAAGAGAGTCAACCCTAGTTTAGTTTGTTTTATGTTTAAGTGTTTGCTTTTGTTTGTTCATTCTTGTGTTCTTTATGCTTATTCTTATGTTCTTTATGTTTACTCCTGTGCTATTTATGTTTCTTTACTCTTGCTTTATCGCTTTTATTTTATTTCTGTATTTACTCAATTGTGGGTATGGGAATGATATTTGAGTGAAGCTCTCAACCCGAGCTTTGAAAAACAAGAGAAAAACATAAGTTAGGAGGTGGTTGTGTAGTGCTAGTCCCCAAGGTGAACACCTTGAATGGCTAATACGAAAACCCCACTTGGAGGAGACTTATTCATGAGATTTGTCATAAGATGGTTCACCCGTCGCATGGCGAAAATCTGATTTCGTCGTTAACTCCAAGGACCTTTAGAACCCGTTCCATCTGAAGAAGTTATGTATCGATCCCCAAGGTGCACTCCTTGTATGATGGGTACAATAACTTCGCCTAGAGGTGGCATACTCATGAAATTCGTTATAAGATGGTTCACCTGTCGCATGATGAAATTCTGATCATGCTCGGATGCCTCTAGGAACCGTTATATCCAAAAACTCTAGAGCTAACCTTGTGAGGGGATTTTTGGGTAAAGAACTTAGAACTATCCTAACTTAAGGAGCCTTCCGATAGGTTGTTCTATTACCTTGCTTTGCATCCAACATTGCATGACATATCATTTGCATCATGCATACATCCATGTTGTCCTTGTACCTCATTCCAACTGTCTCTTTCATCCAGTCACTATCAATCGTCAAGCTGATTCCTCGACACATTAGAATAAAAGCATGTATCCAAAGACTATGGAAGAATTTCAACAAGACCAAAAGTTGTTGAGAGTGGAAGTTAGCCAGTTGAGGGAGCAGATGAATCATATCATGGGAATTCTGGAAATCTTACTGAAAGGTGGAAAAATCTCTCCACCGATCATTGCACCAGAAGTGCATGCTCCTATAGCCCAAAGGTTGTATCATCCAGTGGTTGCTCAAGTGGAAGCCTATGGCTCGTCTCCTATGGATCTTCCTCAACCCTCCTTTTCAAAAATTCCTGATCAACAATCTTTGCCTATCCCTCGACAAAGCCAAGGTTATCAGTGGCAAGGCAAGAAGCTGAATAAAACATTGAGGAAACAACAAAAGAGGCCTCGCCGCTTTGATACTATTCCTATGACTTATACAGAGTTGTATCCTGTGTTGATTCAGAACTCATTGGTGGCTCCCAGACCAACCTGACCTGCAAAGTTTCCATTTCCCAAGGAATACGATCCAAACGTCAAGTGTGATTTTCATAGTGGGATATCAGGTCACTTCATTGAAGTTTGCAATGTCCTGAAGGAAATAGTTCAAGATCTGGTTGACAATGAGATACTCTCTTTCAAGGATATCAGTCCTAATATGGTCACCAATCCTATGCCATGATCAGTATGATGACTTCCTGAATCGTCTCCTCAAAGCTGATCAAAGAAGATCATTGAGCCACTTTTATCATTTGTATTTGTAGTTTTTTCCTTGATTGCTAAGTGTTTATTTGCTTTTAAAAACATTGTTAAACTTAATGGTAGTATTAATGAAATGAATGCAAGTTTTGAATCAATCCATTCGTTTCACTCTGTTTTTTTACTTTCTTTACAAAAACAAAACAAAAAAATGTCTTTGTTTCTCCCATTTCCTTTTCTTTATCGTACTTTTGTTTAAGCAAGTATTGGAGGGAGAATGATGAAAATAAAACACCCCAATTGAAATAGTATGCTTTCGAATAAAACTTTGCTGACGATGTACAGGCATTTTTTCAAATCCCCAAACACTGGAGTTATAAGGAAGATAATCCCTCGTTAACCCTTTTGAGCCTAGAAGTTGGTGTTTATTTTCAAAAAAATCAAAACCCTTAAATATTAACCTGGGGATGGGTAGTTTTCAGTTATTCATCTGTGCATTCAGATACAATAGATTCATTCAAGATACTTTTTTATAAAGTCGCAATCTCAAGTTTCCCTTCGGACATCCTTAAAAAACTGACAATGATGGTTCTCCGTAATCATTAAGCCAGGAAGTCACTATCTTTCCAAAGCAAAAATAAGAAATTCAAAAAAGCCCGCTAAGTCAAAACCTAAGAAGAGACTTAGGCAAAAAAAAATTGGGGCATCCCGCTGGCTGTAAATCTCACAGTTCAGGCAAAAGTTAGGGATAATTAATCTTCAAAGGAAAAAGAGTTGAAAGAAGTCCTCAACAAAAACAACAAAAATATTGTAAGATAAAGATGACCGCAATCGCAAAGTAAATTTCTTGGCTTCTGAATCATCATTGTTATACAAGTGCTACAAATCCAAAACTTCTTGGAGCCATAATGCATTTGGTTGATCTAACTGAATTTAGGACTGAAGTACATCACGAAGAATGGGTGGGTTAAAATTAAAATTTGAGCCTATATCCTTTGTTTCATAAACCGTGAACCTGACCACATTACAACCCTTAAAAGACCTAATTGAAGCAAGGTTTCTTTTGAAAGCATACTACTTCAAGGTTGTGTTAACCTGACTCCTAATTTATTTGCTAATCATTTGTGTTGACATCATGCTGTCACGTTATCTTTCACAAATTGAATTTCAAAAAATTCCTCATAAGGATCCACCTTTTGTTATACCTTTATCATCCAATAAATGATTTGTTTTCGAAATTTCCATATACGTTGCATTAAAATTACCATTTTGAATAAATATTTTTATTTGCAAGTCAGCACTTAGCATTAAAGGAATTGCAGATATGTGAAATTAGGCATCTGCAAGTGATTCAATCAGGGGCACATTCTTCCCAAGCATAGTCAACTTGGGGCAAGTTATTTCAAGATCCAGTTGATCTGGGGCAGTTACCTCGAGACAAAGTCTCTCAAAGGCTCACACTGGGGCATGTTACATTATTAAAATAGTGGAGCCAGTTACTTAAAGGGCTCAACATTCAGGGGCAATCTCCTTCCAAGTGCCAAGCATAGGGGCATAAGATCTCAAATCCTCATTTACAACAGTGCATAAGATTCCTCAATGATTTGTGAATCATGATTTGTTTGGTTGATGGTGTTTCTCCTTCGGTTGGTTTATTTGCTGCATTATTGATAGTGTTTGAAACCTTAAGAATTTTGGGGGTTTTTTCCAGTCGATTTTTTAATTTCCCCAATGGAGTAAGCTGATTCTATTTTTTCCTAAGTGGTGGTCCTGATTCCCCAAGCAGTTTTGAAGCTTTTCCAACAATTGATGTTTCCAGTTTCGCTTTGGGTTACCCCAGTAGGCGTGGTTCCACTGTTAGTAAGCTTCTCTGACAAGTGTGGTTTCCCTCTAGGGTTTATTTCCCCAATGGATGTTATTCCCGTCGAATTTCTCTCGTCTCCAGCATAAATTTATTTCTTCTAGAAGATGTTATAAAAGACAAACTCTATGTAGAAGTCTCCATCCAATTGAGATTAGTCGAGTATCTCGTTGTACTATGATGTTTTGAAGATCTCCAGTTTATCTGTTTTGTTCATTTTGTCAGCATATGCATGACATTCATACATCCATACTTACATCATTCATACACATTTGCATTTCCTAATGATCCTAAATCCATTTTGGTTATTTTTATCACCAAGTAGTGTGTTCCTTCCCTCCAATAGAGTGTCAGCCCTAAGCAGAAAAATGTATATCCTTTCTAAATTCCCCATTGAGTTTATCCCTCATGGGAGTGTTTTGCTTTAGCTTTCCTTTCCATTTCGGATAGGATAAATCCTTATATGAGCTTATTCCTCATGAGGAAGAGTCTTGGTTTACCGTTTCTCTCAAACTCATTCTTGGATTGCTTTTTCTCTAATTATTTAGACCTCTAAAATCAATGAAATTTGGATCAAGAGTGTATTTAATTTACACCTTTGATGAAGATCCTTTCACCTTCAGTAAACGTCGGTGTATCTTTCATTTCTCTACCTTCAGTAAACGTTGGTAGTTCACCTTCAGTAAACGTCGGTGATTCTTTTGTTTCTTCACCTTCAATAAAACGTCGGTGTATCTTTCATTTCTCTACCTTCAGTAAAAGTTGGTAGTTCACCTTCAGTAAACGTCGGTGTATCTTTCATTTCTCTACCTTCAGTAAAAGTTGGTAGTTCACCTTCAGTAAACGTCGGTGTATCTTTCATTTCTCTACCATCAGTAAAAGTTGGTAGTTCCCCTTCAGTAAACGTTGGTGGATCTTTCATTTCTCTACCTTCAGTAAAAGTCGGTAGTTCACCTTCAGTAAACGTCGGTGTATCTTTTGTTTCTCTACCATCAGTAAAAGTTGGTAGTTCCCCTTCAGTAAACGTTGGTGGATCTTTCATTTCTCTACCTTCAGTAAAAGTCGGTAGTTCACCTTCAGTAAACGTCGGTGTATCTTTCATTTCTCTACCATCAGTAAAAGTTGGTAGTTCCCCTTCAGTAAACGTTGGTGGATCTTTCATTTCTCTACCTTCAGTAAAAGTCGGTAGTTCACCTTCAGTAAACGTCGGTGTATCTTTTGTTTCTCTACCATCAGTAAAAGTTGGTAGTTCCCCTTCAGTAAACGTTGGTGGATCTTTTATTTCTCTACCTTCAGTAAAAGTCGGTAGTTCACCTTCAGTAAACGTGGGTGTATCTTTTGTTTCTCTACCATCAGTAAAAGTTGGTAGTTCCCCTTCAGTAAACGTTGGTGGATCTTTCATTTCTCTACCTTCAGTAAAAGTCGGTAGTTCACCTTCAGTAAACGTCGGTGATTCTTTTGTTTCTCTACCATTGGTAAAAGTTGGTAGTTCACCTTCAGTAAACGTCGGTGATTCTTTTGTTTCTCTACCATTAATAAAAGTTGGTAGTTCACCTTCAGTAAACGTCGGTGATTCTTTTGTTTCTTCACCTTCAGTAAACGTCGGTGTATCTTTCATTTCTCTACCTTCAGTAAAAGTTGGTAGTTCACCTTCAGTAAACGTCGGTGTATCTTTCATTTCTCTACCTTCAGTAAAAGTTGGCAGTTCACCTTCAGTAAACGTCGGTGTATCTTTCATTTCTCTACCTTCAGTAAAAGTTGGTAGTTCACCTTCAGTAAACGTCGGTGATTCTTTTGTTTCTCTACCTTCAGTAAAAGTTGGTAGTTCACCTTCAGTAAACGTCGGTGTATCTTTCATTTCTCTACCATCAGTAAAAGTTGGTAGTTCCCCTTCAGTAAACGTTGGTGGATCTTTCATTTCTCTACCTTCAGTAAAAGTCGGTAGTTCACCTTCAGTAAACGTCGGTGTATCTTTTGTTTCTCTACCATCAGTAAAAGTTGGTAGTTCCCCTTCAGTAAACGTTGGTGGATCTTTCATTTCTCTACCTTCAGTAAAAGTCGGTAGTTCACCTTCAGTAAACGTCGGTGTATCTTTCATTTCTCTACCATCAGTAAAAGTTGGTAGTTCCCCTTCAGTAAACGTTGGTGGATCTTTCATTTCTCTACCTTCAGTAAAAGTCGGTAGTTCACCTTCAGTAAACGTCGGTGTATCTTTTGTTTCTCTACCATCAGTAAAAGTTGGTAGTTCCCCTTCAGTAAACGTTGGTGGATCTTTTATTTCTCTACCTTCAGTAAAAGTCGGTAGTTCACCTTCAGTAAACGTGGGTGTATCTTTTGTTTCTCTACCATCAGTAAAAGTTGGTAGTTCCCCTTCAGTAAACGTTGGTGGATCTTTCATTTCTCTACCTTCAGTAAAAGTCGGTAGTTCACCTTCAGTAAACGTCGGTGATTCTTTTGTTTCTCTACCATCAGTAAAAGTTGGTAGTTCCCCTTCAGTAAACGTTGGTGGATCTTTTATTTCTCTACCTTCAGTAAAAGTCGGTAGTTCACCTTCAGTAAACGTGGGTGTATCTTTTGTTTCTCTACCATCAGTAAAAGTTGGTAGTTCCCCTTCAGTAAACGTTGGTGGATCTTTCATTTCTCTACCTTCAGTAAAAGTCGGTAGTTCACCTTCAGTAAACGTCGGTGATTCTTTTGTTTCTCTACCTTCAGTAAAAGTTGGTAGTTCACCTTCAGTAAACGTCGGTGATTCTTTTGTTTCTCTACCATTAGTAAAAGTTGGTAGTTCACCTTCAGTAAACGTCAGTGATTCTTTTGTTTCTCTACCATTGGTAAAAGTTGGTAGTTCACCTTCAGTAAACGTCGGTGATTCTTTTGTTTCTCTACCATTAGTAAAAGTTGGTAGTTCACCTTCAGTAAACGTCAGTGATTCTTTTGTTTCTCTACCATTGGTAAAAGTTGGTAGTTCACCTTCAGTAAACGTCGGTGATTCTTTTGTTTCTCTACCTTCAGTAAAAGTTGGTAGTTTACCTTCAGTAAACGTTGGTGATTCTTTTGTTTCTTTGCTAATGAAGTGTTTCCCCAGTAGATTTGTAATCTTTTCCCCAGTGGAGTTAGAGTCCATTCCCTAGTGGGCTTGGATATCCCTTTGTTGTAATTCTTTCCCCAATTGGGTTGCTTTGTCATTATTTCTCTATGGAGTTCCTTTGTTCTTTGCTTGGTTTCTCCAGTAGTGACTTGTCTCCTTTGACACTTGTACCATTAATTTCCCTCATATGCATTCATACATATCATATCGTAGGCATATTTGCAGTGCTTAGGGCCAAAAATTGTGTATTTTTGTATTTAAGTCCCTTCAATCACGTCGAGACGAAGATTTCAATCTTCATATCTCTAGATTGAAGATACTTAAATAGGGGCATCTGTCATACCCCAATTTTTGCCCCATGCGATTATTTGCATATCATTCATCCATTCATTCACCAAAGCATGATTCCAAAGGAACGACATTTGTGCAATTTAGGGTTTCACGGTGGTTTAGAGACTTTTTCACCAAATAAGACAGAATCATTTGGCTCTTCTCTCGAGCAGTGGTCCACGTGAATTATGGGCACTAGAGACTTTTTCGTCATCAAGCTACAAGCTTATTCTCCTCTTCTCAGCATCAGGGGGGCAAGATTTTTGAATTAGAGTGTTTAAGGTTACATCAAGACAACTGAGGATCGTTGAATCGAGGCTTTCATTTTGTGATGATACTTGTCAATTGGTTGAAATCTGTTTTGAAATTTCATGGAATTAAAGTCGTTTCTTCATCGTTGGACATCCAAAGTTAGAAGATTAAGGTTCATTGATTATGAATTGCACAAGAAAAATACGGTTACGATTTCTTTAACAAGGTTTTGTTACCTATTTCACTTATTTGTTTGCAAGTCATTCTAGATTTGAATTGAAGATTTAAAGAATGTGATTGAAATTAAAATAAGAAGATTCATTTACATGAATGTCTTGGAATACAAGTTACTTGGAGTTCGTAACCTTCATCGAGATATCAAATGGAAGTTCTAAGTTTCAAATCCATTATTTTAAGATTCAAAAGTCAAATTCCACACAAGGTTACATTCCATTCAATTTTCAATAGCTTTGCATCTTACAAGAAAAAGGAGGTCTCATTTTAATTTCATTTGAACACTTCAAGAACAATTTGCATTCAATTGCAATTGTATCTTACAAAAAGGAAGAAGCTTCATTTAAAATTTTATTTGAGAAATTACAAGATTTTTGCTAAGGTTATTAATCATTTGAAATGGTCATTTGAAATAAATATTGAGAGATTTGCAAGTGAATTACACAAGCTGTTACATAACAGAAAATTAGTCCATAAACCTAAACTCATAATGCCCAAATACAAGGCCCACCCAAGAATTTGTTGACCACAAAAAAATCTGTACAAGCTTGCTTCACACATCCGCGGTTTGGCTTGCCTCTTGTCTACCAAAGATTACCTAAAATGGCCAAAACAGAAAGCTGTAACATAAAGAGAAAAATCAGATACCACATTAGAGAAAAGGCTTGCAGCAAAGGGACAAAATTTTCATTAAATTGTTGAGAAAAAAGAAAGCAGTGATGAATCAGAAAAAGCATTATGCAGAGTTATCCAGTTTAAAGTATTTGTTCAAATCTCTTTTCCCTCCAAGTATTGGAGACTCTCTAGTATAAATACTGATAAACCCTAGAAGAGGAGAGGAATCGGCAGCAACCAAAACCTAATAGAAAAACTCTCAATCTAACCCTAGTGCAGCCTTGCTAAAACTCTGTTAAAATTTCTCCAAATACCTCCCATAGAACTCTTTCTTCGGAATCAACAGAGCTTCATATTGAAGCACTGCTTGGTTGAGTTGAAACCACACTCTTACTTCATTCAGTCAACACTCAGCCACAAATCAAACCTCCATTTACAAACCTCTACAAAAACAGCTTCCAACAATAAATCATAAATCTCTCAACTCACCCTCAACAGGTATGCATCAGTTCGGAATCAACACAACAAAGTTACGGTAACGGAAACAACGAAGGAGGAGAAAAGAAAGGGAGTTCGGGTTCACCTTGAAACAATCACCGCGAAACTGGAAGCGCTATAAGCACTGCCAAATGTGAACCACCACATCGGAACCCCTGTGCGTAGCAGCTCGCCATCCGTGCATCGTTCACGACCTCTTCAAGTGGAGCCGCCTTGGACGTCCTTGCCATTGCTGTCGTGGTTGTTTCAGCTTAGCAAATCAAAGGGAATCTCGAAAGCAAGAAGAAGAAGAAACCAAACACAGAAGCAAGTCGGAGGAAGAAGATTACATGAGGTATTTCGAGTCGTTTTTCTGTTGATTTGTAGTCGTTACTTTTCAAATTTCACCATGTAGCTTGTAATCTGTAACTCCATGGACATAGTAAAATCGATTGGGGCTGAAGGGATTGATTTGGGATAAGGGTTTTCCTTTGATTTGTTGATGTTTGAACCGAGAGAGACACCATGAGAGCGAGAGTGATGAATACGCTGAAAGAGACTTGTTTGATTTGGATCGAAAGAGAAGTGAACGTGAGCGAGAGAGAGAGGGGGTCGAATTCAAACATTTGTTTTCATTTGGTCTGTTCTGAGTCAGAGAAAAATCGGGAGAAACGAGTGAGAGGGATGAAGAGAATACCCTAAGGTTTTTTAACCCGGTAGCATTAGAAGAGATTTTCGGATCTGGCTTGGATCCAACCGACCCGACCCATCATCATTTGTGTTGCTGAGCTTTTCTTTCTTTTGTTCTTGTCATGGGCCTCACCATAAGTTTCAATCTTCCCGGCCCACTATTTACTTGTTTTTTTTTGTTTGGTAATTAAAATTAAATAGTTTTGATTCATTAGGATATTAGATGTTCATAAAAATTACAAAAAAAAATATTCCTTTTCTTTTTAGGACATTATAAAAAAAAAAGAACTTTGTTGAAAATTTAAATCTCTTCGTTGAACATTTTAGTTCTCCTTAGAGATACGTCTAAAGTGTCGCTTGTAGTACTCGTATGCTTGATCTCGTATTAAAGTCTTTCATTTCAAACAATTTCAATAAGTCTTGGTCCAATACCAAGTCATCTCAAATAGTTTCTCGATCCAACGTCGAGTTTCTTCCTTTCGAAAACCATTTTCTTAATCATGCCAAACGATCAAGTGACAAGAAGTGCACACCTCTTGAATACCTTTGATCCTTTGAATCAAACTTAAAAAAATCTTTCTTAATTAAATCGAAGTGATCAAGTGACAAGAAGTGCACACCTCTTGAATACCTTTGATCCTTTGAATCAAACTTTAAAAATTCTTTCTTAATTAAATCGAAGTGATCGAGTGACAAGAAGGGCACACCTCTTGAATACCTTTGATCCTTTGAATCAAACTTTTAAATATTTTCTTAATTAAATCAAAGTGATCGAGTGACAAGAAGTGCACACCTCTTGAATACCTTTGATCCTTTGAATCAAACTTTTAAATATTTTCTTAATTAAATTAAAGTGATCGAGTGACAAGAAGTGCACACCTCTTGAATACCTTTGATCCTTTGAATCAAACTTTAAAATATTTTCTTAATTAAATCGAAGTGATCAAGTGACAAGAAGTGCACACCTCTTGAATACCTTTGATCCTTTGAATCAAACTTAAAAATTCATTCTTAATTAAATCGAAGTGATCAAGTGACAAGAAGTGCACACCTCTTGAATACCTTTGATCCTTCGAACCAAACACAAAACATCCTTCATAAAATTAACCAACAAACTCGTAGTTTTTTATTCCGAACTACGATTGCTCTGACTTTCCCATTGCACGAGGGAATACGTAGGCACAAGATACAAATGTCTTGGCGAGCATAATAATAAAAATCTTTCCTTTCCCTTTCACAATAATAAAATATAAAAACCCCTTTTCTTTTCTTAATTAATAAACTAAAGAACACAAACATCACGCAAACACTCATTCATAAAACTAACTAAATGGGTCCCATCGAGTACGATGGAGGTGAGGGGTGCTAATACCTTCCCCTTGCTTAACCGACTCCCGAACCCTAATTTGGTTGCGACGACCATCTTATCTGTTTGTTTTTATTCTTGGGTTTTATTCGACATTTTCCCTTTCCTTTTTGGAACAAATAAAGATCGGTGGCGACTCTGTTCTATTTCGAGTTTATAAACACCTCGAGTATTTTTTAGCGCTACAGAATTGGCGACTCTGCTGGGGAAAGTCCTAAGAGAGTCAACCCTAGTTTAGTTTGTTTTATGTTTAAGTGTTTGCTTTTGTTTGTTCATTCTTGTGTTCTTTATGCTTATTCTTATGTTCTTTATGTTTACTCCTGTGCTATTTATGTTTCTTTACTCTTGCTTTATCGCTTTTATTTTATTTCTGTATTTACTCAATTGTGGGTATGGGAATGATATTTGAGTGAAGCTCTCAACCCGAGCTTTGAAAAACAAGAGAAAAACATAAGTTAGGAGGTGGTTGTGTAGTGCTAGTCCCCAAGGTGAACACCTTGAATGGCTAATACGAAAACCCCACTTGGAGGAGACTTATTCATGAGATTTGTCATAAGATGGTTCACCCGTCGCATGGCGAAAATCTGATTTCGTCGTTAACTCCAAGGACCTTTAGAACCCGTTCCATCTGAAGAAGTTATGTATCGATCCCCAAGGTGCACTCCTTGTATGATGGGTACAATAACTTCGCCTAGAGGTGGCATACTCATGAAATTCGTTATAAGATGGTTCACCTGTCGCATGATGAAATTCTGATCATGCTCGGATGCCTCTAGGAACCGTTATATCCAAAAACTCTAGAGCTAACCTTGTGAGGGGATTTTTGGGTAAAGAACTTAGAACTATCCTAACTTAAGGAGCCTTCCGATAGGTTGTTCTATTACCTTGCTTTGCATCCAACATTGCATGACATATCATTTGCATCATGCATACATCCATGTTGTCCTTGTACCTCATTCCAACTGTCTCTTTCATCCAGTCACTATCAATCGTCAAGCTGATTCCTCGACACATTAGAATAAAAGCATGTATCCAAAGACTATGGAAGAATTTCAACAAGACCAAAAGTTGTTGAGAGTGGAAGTTAGCCAGTTGAGGGAGCAGATGAATCATATCATGGGAATTCTGGAAATCTTACTGAAAGGTGGAAAAATCTCTCCACCGATCATTGCACCAGAAGTGCATGCTCCTATAGCCCAAAGGTTGTATCATCCAGTGGTTGCTCAAGTGGAAGCCTATGGCTCGTCTCCTATGGATCTTCCTCAACCCTCCTTTTCAAAAATTCCTGATCAACAATCTTTGCCTATCCCTCGACAAAGCCAAGGTTATCAGTGGCAAGGCAAGAAGCTGAATAAAACATTGAGGAAACAACAAAAGAGGCCTCGCCGCTTTGATACTATTCCTATGACTTATACAGAGTTGTATCCTGTGTTGATTCAGAACTCATTGGTGGCTCCCAGACCAACCTGACCTGCAAAGTTTCCATTTCCCAAGGAATACGATCCAAACATCAAGTGTGATTTTCATAGTGGGATATCAGGTCACTCCATTGAAGTTTGCAATGTCCTGAAGGAAATAGTTCAAGATCTGGTTGACAATGAGATACTCTCTTTCAAGGATATCAGTCCTAATATGGTCACCAATCCTATGCCATGATCAGTATGATGACTTCCTGAATCGTCTCCTCAAAGCTGATCAAAGAAGATCATTGAGCCACTTTTATCATTTGTATTTGTAGTTTTTTCCTTGATTGCTAAGTGTTTATTTGCTTTTAAAAACATTGTTAAACTTAATGGTAGTATTAATGAAATGAATGCAAGTTTTGAATCAATCCATTCGTTTCACTCTGTTTTTTTACTTTCTTTACAAAAACAAAACAAAAAAATGTCTTTGTTTCTCCCATTTCCTTTTCTTTATCGTACTTTTGTTTAAGCAAGTATTGGAGGGAGAATGATGAAAATAAAACACCCCAATTGAAATAGTATGCTTTCGAATAAAACTTTGCTGACGATGTACAGGCATTTTTTCAAATCCCCAAACACTGGAGTTATAAGGAAGATAATCCCTCGTTAACCCTTTTGAGCCTAGAAGTTGGTGTTTATTTTCAAAAAAATCAAAACCCTTAAATATTAACCTGGGGATGGGTAGTTTTCAGTTATTCATCTGTGCATTCAGATACAATAGATTCATTCAAGATACTTTTTTATAAAGTCGCAATCTCAAGTTTCCCTTCGGACATCCTTAAAAAACTGACAATGATGGTTCTCCGTAATCATTAAGCCAGGAAGTCACTATCTTTCCAAAGCAAAAATAAGAAATTCAAAAAAGCCCGCTAAGTCAAAACCTAAGAAGAGACTTAGGCAAAAAAAAATTGGGGCATCCCGCTGGCTGTAAATCTCACAGTTCAGGCAAAAGTTAGGGATAATTAATCTTCAAAGGAAAAAGAGTTGAAAGAAGTCCTCAACAAAAACAACAAAAATATTGTAAGATAAAGATGACCGCAATCGCAAAGTAAATTTCTTGGCTTCTGAATCATCATTGTTATACAAGTGCTACAAATCCAAAACTTCTTGGAGCCATAATGCATTTGGTTGATCTAACTGAATTTAGGACTGAAGTACATCACGAAGAATGGGTGGGTTAAAATTAAAATTTGAGCCTATATCCTTTGTTTCATAAACCGTGAACCTGACCACATTACAACCCTTAAAAGACCTAATTGAAGCAAGGTTTCTTTTGAAAGCATACTACTTCAAGGTTGTGTTAACCTGACTCCTAATTTATTTGCTAATCATTTGTGTTGACATCATGCTGTCACGTTATCTTTCACAAATTGAATTTCAAAAAATTCCTCATAAGGATCCACCTTTTGTTATACCTTTATCATCCAATAAATGATTTGTTTTCGAAATTTCCATATACGTTGCATTAAAATTACCATTTTGAATAAATATTTTTATTTGCAAGTCAGCACTTAGCATTAAAGGAATTGCAGATATGTGAAATTAGGCATCTGCAAGTGATTCAATCAGGGGCACATTCTTCCCAAGCATAGTCAACTTGGGGCAAGTTATTTCAAGATCCAGTTGATCTGGGGCAGTTACCTCGAGACAAAGTCTCTCAAAGGCTCACACTGGGGCATGTTACATTATTAAAATAGTGGAGCCAGTTACTTAAAGGGCTCAACATTCAGGGGCAATCTCCTTCCAAGTGCCAAGCATAGGGGCATAAGATCTCAAATCCTCATTTACAACAGTGCATAAGATTCCTCAATGATTTGTGAATCATGATTTGTTTGGTTGATGGTGTTTCTCCTTCGGTTGGTTTATTTGCTGCATTATTGATAGTGTTTGAAACCTTAAGAATTTTGGGGGTTTTTTCCAGTCGATTTTTTAATTTCCCCAATGGAGTAAGCTGATTCTATTTTTTCCTAAGTGGTGGTCCTGATTCCCCAAGCAGTTTTGAAGCTTTTCCAACAATTGATGTTTCCAGTTTCGCTTTGGGTTACCCCAGTAGGCGTGGTTCCACTGTTAGTAAGCTTCTCTGACAAGTGTGGTTTCCCTCTAGGGTTTATTTCCCCAATGGATGTTATTCCCGTCGAATTTCTCTCGTCTCCAGCATAAATTTATTTCTTCTAGAAGATGTTATAAAAGACAAACTCTATGTAGAAGTCTCCATCCAATTGAGATTAGTCGAGTATCTCGTTGTACTATGATGTTTTGAAGATCTCCAGTTTATCTGTTTTGTTCATTTTGTCAGCATATGCATGACATTCATACATCCATACTTACATCATTCATACACATTTGCATTTCCTAATGATCCTAAATCCATTTTGGTTATTTTTATCACCAAGTAGTGTGTTCCTTCCCTCCAATAGAGTGTCAGCCCTAAGCAGAAAAATGTATATCCTTTCTAAATTCCCCATTGAGTTTATCCCTCATGGGAGTGTTTTGCTTTAGCTTTCCTTTCCATTTCGGATAGGATAAATCCTTATATGAGCTTATTCCTCATGAGGAAGAGTCTTGGTTTACCGTTTCTCTCCAACTCATTCTTGGATTGCTTTTTCTCTAATTATTTAGACCTCTAAAATCAATGAAATTTGGATCAAGAGTGTATTTAATTTACACCTTTGATGAAGATCCTTTCACCTTCAGTAAACGTCGGTGTATCTTTCATTTCTCTACCTTCAGTAAACGTTGGTAGTTCACCTTCAGTAAACGTCGGTGATTCTTTTGTTTCTTCACCTTCAGTAAACGTCGGTGTATCTTTCATTTCTCTACCTTCAGTAAAAGTTGGTAGTTCACCTTCAGTAAACGTCGGTGTATCTTTCATTTCTCTACCTTCAGTAAAAGTTGGTAGTTCACCTTCAGTAAACGTCGGTGTATCTTTCATTTCTCTACCATCAGTAAAAGTTGGTAGTTCCCCTTCAGTAAACGTTGGTGGATCTTTCATTTCTCTACCTTCAGTAAAAGTCGGTAGTTCACCTTCAGTAAACGTCGGTGTATCTTTTGTTTCTCTACCATCAGTAAAAGTTGGTAGTTCCCCTTCAGTAAACGTTGGTGGATCTTTCATTTCTCTACCTTCAGTAAAAGTCGGTAGTTCACCTTCAGTAAACGTCGGTGTATCTTTCATTTCTCTACCATCAGTAAAAGTTGGTAGTTCCCCTTCAGTAAACGTTGGTGGATCTTTCATTTCTCTACCTTCAGTAAAAGTCGGTAGTTCACCTTCAGTAAACGTCGGTGTATCTTTTGTTTCTCTACCATCAGTAAAAGTTGGTAGTTCCCCTTCAGTAAACGTTGGTGGATCTTTTATTTCTCTACCTTCAGTAAAAGTCGGTAGTTCACCTTCAGTAAACGTGGGTGTATCTTTTGTTTCTCTACCATCAGTAAAAGTTGGTAGTTCCCCTTCAGTAAACGTTGGTGGATCTTTCATTTCTCTACCTTCAGTAAAAGTCGGTAGTTCACCTTCAGTAAACGTCGGTGATTCTTTTGTTTCTCTACCATTGGTGAAAGTTGGTAGTTCACCTTCAGTAAACGTCGGTGATTCTTTTGTTTCTCTACCATTAATAAAAGTTGGTAGTTCACCTTCAGTAAACGTCGGTGATTCTTTTGTTTCTTCACCTTCAGTAAACGTCGGTGTATCTTTCATTTCTCTACCTTCAGTAAAAGTTGGTAGTTCACCTTCAGTAAACGTCGGTGTATCTTTCATTTCTCTACCTTCAGTAAAAGTTGGCAGTTCACCTTCAGTAAACGTCGGTGTATCTTTCATTTCTCTACCTTCAGTAAAAGTTGGTAGTTCACCTTCAGTAAACGTCGGTGATTCTTTTGTTTCTCTACCTTCAGTAAAAGTTGGTAGTTCACCTTCAGTAAACGTCGGTGTATCTTTCATTTCTCTACCATCAGTAAAAGTTGGTAGTTCCCCTTCAGTAAACGTTGGTGGATCTTTCATTTCTCTACCTTCAGTAAAAGTCGGTAGTTCACCTTCAGTAAACGTCGGTGTATCTTTTGTTTCTCTACCATCAGTAAAAGTTGGTAGTTCCCCTTCAGTAAACGTTGGTGGATCTTTCATTTCTCTACCTTCAGTAAAAGTCGGTAGTTCACCTTCAGTAAACGTCGGTGTATCTTTCATTTCTCTACCATCAGTAAAAGTTGGTAGTTCCCCTTCAGTAAACGTTGGTGGATCTTTCATTTCTCTACCTTCAGTAAAAGTCGGTAGTTCACCTTCAGTAAACGTCGGTGTATCTTTTGTTTCTCTACCATCAGTAAAAGTTGGTAGTTCCCCTTCAGTAAACGTTGGTGGATCTTTTATTTCTCTACCTTCAGTAAAAGTCGGTAGTTCACCTTCAGTAAACGTGGGTGTATCTTTTGTTTCTCTACCATCAGTAAAAGTTGGTAGTTCCCCTTCAGTAAACGTTGGTGGATCTTTCATTTCTCTACCTTCAGTAAAAGTCGGTAGTTCACCTTCAGTAAACGTCGGTGATTCTTTTGTTTCTCTACCATCAGTAAAAGTTGGTAGTTCCCCTTCAGTAAACGTTGGTGGATCTTTTATTTCTCTACCTTCAGTAAAAGTCGGTAGTTCACCTTCAGTAAACGTGGGTGTATCTTTTGTTTCTCTACCATCAGTAAAAGTTGGTAGTTCCCCTTCAGTAAACGTTGGTGGATCTTTCATTTCTCTACCTTCAGTAAAAGTCGGTAGTTCACCTTCAGTAAACGTCGGTGATTCTTTTGTTTCTCTACCTTCAGTAAAAGTTGGTAGTTCACCTTCAGTAAACGTCGGTGATTCTTTTGTTTCTCTACCTTCAGTAAAAGTTGGTAGTTCACCTTCAGTAAACGTCGGTGATTCTTTTGTTTCTCTACCATTAGTAAAAGTTGGTAGTTCACCTTCAGTAAACGTCAGTGATTCTTTTGTTTCTCTACCATTGGTAAAAGTTGGTAGTTCACCTTCAGTAAACGTCGGTGATTCTTTTGTTTCTCTACCATTAGTAAAAGTTGGTAGTTCACCTTCAGTAAACGTCAGTGATTCTTTTGTTTCTCTACCATTGGTAAAAGTTGGTAGTTCACCTTCAGTAAACGTCGGTGATTCTTTTGTTTCTCTACCTTCAGTAAAAGTTGGTAGTTTACCTTCAGTAAACGTTGGTGATTCTTTTGTTTCTTTGCTAATGAAGTGTTTCCCCAGTAGATTTGTAATCTTTTCCCCAGTGGAGTTAGAGTCCATTCCCTAGTGGGCTTGGATATCCCTTTGTTGTAATTCTTTCCCCAATTGGGTTGCTTTGTCATTATTTCTCTATGGAGTTCCTTTGTTCTTTGCTTGGTTTCTCCAGTAGTGACTTGTCTCCTTTGACACTTGTACCATTAATTTCCCTCATATGCATTCATACATATCATATCGTAGGCATATTTGCAGTGCTTAGGGCCAAAAATTGTGTATTTTTGTATTTAAGTCCCTTCAATCACGTCGAGACGAAGATTTCAATCTTCATATCTCTAGATTGAAGATACTTAAATAGGGGCATCTGTCATACCCCAATTTTTGCCCCATGCGATTATTTGCATATCATTCATCCATTCATTCACCAAAGCATGATTCCAAAGGAACGACATTTGTGCAATTTAGGGTTTCACGGTGGTTTAGAGACTTTTTCACCAAATAAGACAGAATCATTTGGCTCTTCTCTCGAGCAGTGGTCCACGTGAATTATGGGCACTAGAGACTTTTTCGTCATCAAGCTACAAGCTTATTCTCCTCTTCTCAGCATCAGGGGGGCAAGATTTTTGAATTAGAGTGTTTAAGGTTACATCAAGACAACTGAGGATCGTTGAATCGAGGCTTTCATTTTGTGATGATACTTGTCAATTGGTTGAAATCTGTTTTGAAATTTCATGGAATTAAAGTCGTTTCTTCATCGTTGGACATCCAAAGTTAGAAGATTAAGGTTCATTGATTATGAATTGCACAAGAAAAATACGGTTACGATTTCTTTAACAAGGTTTTGTTACCTATTTCACTTATTTGTTTGCAAGTCATTCTAGATTTGAATTGAAGATTTAAAGAATGTGATTGAAATTAAAATAAGAAGATTCATTTACATGAATGTCTTGGAATACAAGTTACTTGGAGTTCGTAACCTTCATCGAGATATCAAATGGAAGTTCTAAGTTTCAAATCCATTATTTTAAGATTCAAAAGTCAAATTCCACACAAGGTTACATTCCATTCAATTTTCAATAGCTTTGCATCTTACAAGAAAAAGGAGGTCTCATTTTAATTTCATTTGAACACTTCAAGAACAATTTGCATTCAATTGCAATTGTATCTTACAAAAAGGAAGAAGCTTCATTTAAAATTTTATTTGAGAAATTACAAGATTTTTGCTAAGGTTATTAATCATTTGAAATGGTCATTTGAAATAAATATTGAGAGATTTGCAAGTGAATTACACAAGCTGTTACATAACAGAAAATTAGTCCATAAACCTAAACTCATAATGCCCAAATACAAGGCCCACCCAAGAATTTGTTGACCACAAAAAAATCTGTACAAGCTTGCTTCACACATCCGCGGTTTGGCTTGCCTCTTGTCTACCAAAGATTACCTAAAATGGCCAAAACAGAAAGCTGTAACATAAAGAGAAAAATCAGATACC
Source organism: Vicia villosa (assembly GCF_029867415.1). Lineage (NCBI taxonomy): Eukaryota > Viridiplantae > Streptophyta > Magnoliopsida > Fabales > Fabaceae > Vicia > Vicia villosa. Next base: position 65,901,342 of record NC_081182.1, read on the forward strand.
ACATTAGAGAAAAGGCTTGCAGCAAAGGGACAAAATTTTCATTAAATTGTTGAGAAAAAAGAAAGCAGTGATGAATCAGAAAAAGCATTATGCAGAGTTATCCAGTTTAAAGTATTTGTTCAAATCTCTTTTCCCTCCAAGTATTGGAGACTCTCTAGTATAAATACTGATAAACCCTAGAAGAGGAGAGGAATCGGCAGCAACCAAAACCTAATAGAAAAACTCTCAATCTAACCCTAGTGCAGCCTTGCTAAAACTCTGTTAAAATTTCTCCAAATACCTCCCATAGAACTCTTTCTTCGGAATCAACAGAGCTTCATATTGAAGCACTGCTTGGTTGAGTTGAAACCACACTCTTACTTCATTCAGTCAACACTCAGCCACAAATCAAACCTCCATTTACAAACCTCTACAAAAACAGCTTCCAACAATAAATCATAAATCTCTCAACTCACCCTCAACAGGTATGCATCAGTTCGGAATCAACACAACAAAGTTACGGTAACGGAAACAACGAAGGAGGAGAAAAGAAAGGGAGTTCGGGTTCACCTTGAAACAATCACCGCGAAACTGGAAGCGCTATAAGCACTGCCAAATGTGAACCACCACATCGGAACCCCTGTGCGTAGCAGCTCGCCATCCGTGCATCGTTCACGACCTCTTCAAGTGGAGCCGCCTTGGACGTCCTTGCCATTGCTGTCGTGGTTGTTTCAGCTTAGCAAATCAAAGGGAATCTCGAAAGCAAGAAGAAGAAGAAACCAAACACAGAAGCAAGTCGGAGGAAGAAGATTACATGAGGTATTTCGAGTCGTTTTTCTGTTGATTTGTAGTCGTTACTTTTCAAATTTCACCATGTAGCTTGTAATCTGTAACTCCATGGACATAGTAAAATCGATTGGGGCTGAAGGGATTGATTTGGGATAAGGGTTTTCCTTTGATTTGTTGATGTTTGAACCGAGAGAGACACCATGAGAGCGAGAGTGATGAATACGCTGAAAGAGACTTGTTTGATTTGGATCGAAAGAGAAGTGAACGTGAGCGAGAGAGAGAGGGGGTCGAATTCAAACATTTGTTTTCATTTGGTCTGTTCTGAGTCAGAGAAAAATCGGGAGAAACGAGTGAGAGGGATGAAGAGAATACCCTAAGGTTTTTTAACCCGGTAGCATTAGAAGAGATTTTCGGATCTGGCTTGGATCCAACCGACCCGACCCATCATCATTTGTGTTGCTGAGCTTTTCTTTCTTTTGTTCTTGTCATGGGCCTCACCATAAGTTTCAATCTTCCCGGCCCACTATTTACTTGTTTTTTTTTGTTTGGTAATTAAAATTAAATAGTTTTGATTCATTAGGATATTAGATGTTCATAAAAATTACAAAAAAAAATATTCCTTTTCTTTTTAGGACATTATAAAAAAAAAAGAACTTTGTTGAAAATTTAAATCTCTTCGTTGAACATTTTAGTTCTCCTTAGAGATACGTCTAAAGTGTCGCTTGTAGTACTCGTATGCTTGATCTCGTATTAAAGTCTTTCATTTCAAACAATTTCAATAAGTCTTGGTCCAATACCAAGTCATCTCAAATAGTTTCTCGATCCAACGTCGAGTTTCTTCCTTTCGAAAACCATTTTCTTAATCATGCCAAACGATCAAGTGACAAGAAGTGCACACCTCTTGAATACCTTTGATCCTTTGAATCAAACTTAAAAAAATCTTTCTTAATTAAATCGAAGTGATCAAGTGACAAGAAGTGCACACCTCTTGAATACCTTTGATCCTTTGAATCAAACTTTAAAAATTCTTTCTTAATTAAATCGAAGTGATCGAGTGACAAGAAGGGCACACCTCTTGAATACCTTTGATCCTTTGAATCAAACTTTTAAATATTTTCTTAATTAAATCAAAGTGATCGAGTGACAAGAAGTGCACACCTCTTGAATACCTTTGATCCTTTGAATCAAACTTTTAAATATTTTCTTAATTAAATCAAAGTGATCGAGTGACAAGAAGTGCACACCTCTTGAATACCTTTGATCCTTTGAATCAAACTTTAAAATATTTTCTTAATTAAATCGAAGTGATCAAGTGACAAGAAGTGCACACCTCTTGAATACCTTTGATCCTTTGAATCAAACTTAAAAATTCATTCTTAATTAAATCGAAGTGATCAAGTGACAAGAAGTGCACACCTCTTGAATACCTTTGATCCTTCGAACCAAACACAAAACATCCTTCATAAAATTAACCAACAAACTCGTAGTTTTTTATTCCGAACTACGATTGCTCTGACTTTCCCATTGCACGAGGGAATACGTAGGCACAAGATACAAATGTCTTGGCGAGCATAATAATAAAAATCTTTCCTTTCCCTTTCACAATAATAAAATATAAAAACCCCTTTTCTTTTCTTAATTAATAAACTAAAGAACACAAACATCACGCAAACACTCATTCATAAAACTAACTAAATGGGTCCCATCGAGTACGATGGAGGTGAGAGGTGCTAATACCTTCCCCTTGCTTAACCGACTCCCGAACCCTAATTTGGTTGCGACGACCATCTTATCTGTTTGTTTTTATTCTTGGGTTTTATTCGACATTTTCCCTTTCCTTTTTGGAACAAATAAAGATCGGTGGCGACTCTGTTCTATTTCGAGTTTATAAACACCTCGAGTATTTTTTAGCGCTACAGCGACAGACCTGCAATTTCACACATCCTCAACCCAAAATCGATTCTAAACATCATTTACAGACAAATAGTCATCAATTGCATCGTTATACATCATCATACATCAAAACAACACATTATTAACCAACAATTTATGCAATTTTATCAAAACAGATAATTATCAACAAACATCCCCAAACCCAAACTCTATCATACAACTCAATTGACATGAAATAATATACCTATATCAGTCCTATTATCCATAACCCGATAATAGATGTTAATAGGAAGAGTCCCCCTTTAACTTAGCCAAGAATATGGACTTTTCCCCTTCTTCTCCATCAAACCCGTAAGCCCTCTTTCCTTAAATTCAGCAAGAATCTCCAATCTTCAAACTCGCTTATCTCCATCATCAAGAACTTCCCTGATACAAATTAATATATTAAATCAAAGGAAATTTCGTGTAGAATCCGAATCTTCAAGAATTACCTGATTTGGAGCTACAAGCAGAAAGTTATGACTCATTTTGTGAGGGCTGCACCATGAATACGAAAATGGTTTTTGTCCATGAGTTCTTCTTCTCTCCCTCTTAGGTTTTCCTCCTATATTTCTCAATTTCTTCTTATTTCCTTGTTTTATGAAAACATAACATAATTTAGTAATGAGCTCAACAACTTAACACCCCCTCATTACTAAATACCACATTTGGCCCAAAGACCAATATTGCATAATTCCTCCAATTAGTTCAACGAAAATACTAAATAATTCTAAATAATAATTTAATTTCCGATTAAATTAAAATTAGAAAATATGGGGCGTTACAGAATTCACTTTTTTCCATTGCTTTTCAGGTATAAATGGCTAGTAACGTCGAGGACGAGACTACTAGCGATGCTAGTAATAGCTCGGGGACCGGGAGCTCGACAAAATAGAGTACTTCTGAACAAGTATCTTCTGCTTGGGACGTGTCCGTCCAGGAGGAAGATCTATATACTTTCGGGGACAATGGATAGCCGTCGGTCCTCGAGAAACTCCTTCTACGTTCGTTGTAACCCCTGAGGACACTTTTACGATTGTGGGGATGGAAACGGATCCACCCAACGCCGAGGAATACTAGAGGGTTTCTTTTCATGAGGAGGACGACATGATAAGCTCTGTGTACTCGACCAACCAATTCCATATGTACGAGATCCGCTTTAGGGAGTTGGGGCTTTGGCTGGCCTTTTACTGATCTCCAGGTGGTTGTATTCGACCATCTGCCTCGCCTCCTCCCAGCTGCACCCCAACTCGATAGCCTTCTTTAAGGCGTTCGAATTGGTCTGTGATTATTTGAAAAGGTAACACCTGTGTTAATTTTTTTGTTGCATATATAGCCTTCAACAAACTCTACAATCTATTTTGATTGCATCCATATTGGGATTAGGGAGTCAGTTCTGTCATCAAGTGGTTCCAGCCCCCTTCCGATCGTAGTTGCGGGGAATCGAACCGTGGTCCTCCCTATCAAGTCTAGCGTCAATCACCACTAGACCAATGTAATAAATTACAATATATTAAAATAGATATAAATTGAGAGTAATTTTAAAATAGAACAAATGTTTTTTTTAGAATTCTGTTACTACATGTTTTTCTTATAGAGAACCACATTGAGTTAATGTAATTTATAGAGGAATTTGTAGAGTTATTACGTGTCTTGTGTTTAGATATTTTTTAATTAATTAACTATTAAAAAGTAATTGGAAATGATAGTAAAAGTATGTGGCTATTAATTTTAATTAGTTATTATTATTATTATTATTATTATTATTATTATTTTTATTTTTATTTTTATTTAAGTTAGTTTTGAGGATTCAAGATGCTCCTCTGAGTTATATTTGACGTCTTCAATTCAATAAAAAGACTATATTTCTTTTTGTAGGTAAGATATATAATAGAGTCGATTATAAAAAATCGAAGAAAAACTCATAAAGAAAAGAAATTGCTATTTAAGTGAAACTTAAGCAAGACAATCCAAATGATCTTTACAAAATTCATAAAAGTTACATTTGGTAATAACACTATCCCCTATGTAAGACTACCCAAAGCTTTAATGTTCCAAATTAAATCGGTAACATACAAAATTCATAAAAGTTACATTTGATAATATCAATATCCCCTATGTAAGACCACCACCTCCAAGCCAAAGTTTTAATGAAAAGACTATAATAACCCTCCTCAAATTTGGCATCATTTACACAAATTGATGTTTCCAAACCGTAAATTTCAAAAAATTTGGACGATATCGAAAATTTGGATAGTATATACAAAATTATTTGAAAATAGTAAGTAGAATACCAAAAATTTTACGTTCATATCAGAAATTGTCTGAAAAAATTGAGCAGAATACTAGAAATTTTAAAATTTTTGGTAGAATTTTCTAGAGATTTCAGAATTTTCGGGAGAATTTTACGGAAATTACAAAAAATATGATAAATCTTACCGGAAATTCTGAAATTTTCGGTAATTCAAATTTTGTTTGAAAAATTCTAAAAAATTAATAGTACCGAATATTTTAAAAAAACTACTAATTTTGTTGATAACGGAAATTTTTATCATAGTATCAAAAATTTTATTCGAAAATATTGGTTTTCTAGAAGGAATATTTTTAATATTAAAAAATTGAAGGTCTCATATATAGTTTTGGGGTGGCATCTTAAATCCCCATAATTTTAGGGTGGCATCTTACTACTATTAAATAAATGGGCTCTGATAGGCCCAAACACCTTGTTATTGTTGGGCTTAATTTTAAGTGGACAAACAACATAGCTGGAACATTGTCAATAATGCCAGGAGTGGTTTCTTTAGGATAAATGTAAATTGCTCTCTAAAACAAAAAACTGCTCATAAAAATATCAACACTTTATTCTCTTTTTTAATTTTGTAAAATACGTATTTATATATAAGAAAAAAAATCCTTAAATGTAGGACGCACTATCATTATAATTCTTAAATATATCAAATTTGTCAATATATCTCTAATGCATCTTTTAATAATAATTTTATGAATTAAATTGATTAAGGTAAAAAGATTAAAAAGTTATATTCGAGAATGTGATTGTAATTTATATACATGTAAGCACTATAGTGATAACACTTCCAATATTCGAGAACCGATTGGTTTAACTTATTAATAAGATGTAAGACTTTTGAAATGAGTCATTATGATGTAGAAAATATGAAATAATAGCTCGTTGTTCTTACATGAAACAAGAGGGATCACCTCCACCATTGATGTGAACTCTGGAGTAATGTGCAACAATCTTTGTTCCTTCTTCTTATACGCTTTATTTTTAAGCGGGAGATATATACTTACAAAGACACTCTAATGTCAAAAGTATGGTAATAGGTAAATATATTCTAAGTGAAATGTGTAATTGTGTTAATATTTAACGGATGAACCTTTATTTAGAGTATAGTTTGTAATATGCAAAAAGCTTTACACTTTTTTTCTTGATTAGTTTTTTTTTTTTAAGCAAAAGGGCTTTATTAAAGAGCACTAGGGGTGCTACAACCCAAAAAACAACAAGAACAAAAAAGGTGAACACCACCCCTCAAGCAATCAACATAAAACTTGTCTAGGATCAATACACCAATCTTCCCAAACACCATTAACAACTCCTTTGTAGAAGACAACCATCCACTCCCAAGAGATTAATTTGATCAAATCCAAACCATCAAAGGAAGACAATACAAGATTATTGAAAATAATATCATTCCTACATTTCCAAACTACCCAACAAAAAATCAACCCAAAAAACCATCCTAAATCCAAAGAAAAAACCGTTTTACAAGAGACCTCCAACCAAAGTAAATGCTCTACAATCGTAGTGCTCGAACCAACATTAATCAACCGGAGCCACAAACACAAACGGTTCCACCATAAAGAAGTTATCCTACACAAAAAAAAGAGATGGTCTAAATTCTCATCAACTTCCAAGCACAACGAACAAAACACCATGACATTGATATCTAAAACGCCTCGCTTTACCAATCCCAACTTCGTGGGAAGTCTATTCCAAATTAACCTCCAATCAAAAAAATGAATCTTACTATGAACTTTCGCTTTTCATAAGCGGGAAAAAGCCAAAGACATAGAAGGATTCCCAACGGGCTCCGAAGGTAAACTCAAAACTAACGCATTATAAGCATTACTTACCGAAAAACCGGAAACATCCCTCCACCAAACAAACTTATCCAATCCTTCACTAAGAGGAGACACCGGAAGAAGAAGAGACGATAAATAATCCTGTTGGGCCGCGACTGCCCCATGAAGCGAAACACCCAGAAAAAAAGGCTTCCACACCCACAAATCACCATTCCAATCGCCTAACTCCGCCACTTTGCAATGAATATCGTCCACCAAATAAAATATATCCAGAAAAAGATTGCAAAGTGGAATAGTTTTCATCCAAGGATCAAGCCAAAATTCAAAAATATTACCCGACCCAAGTTTACAAGAAATTGAATCTTTGAACCATTTCGATGAATTGTTGGAAGAAAGCGCTCCAACGGCATAATATCTTTGATAATAGAAATGAACGTTGGATGGACATAATATCTTTGATAATAGAAGTCGGAGCCTTATAAAACAAGAACAAAAAAATCGGAATGCTAGACAATATAGAATTCAATAAAACCACTCTCCCTCCTATAGAAAGATGTTTGTGATGCCATCCTCCAAGATTTCTTTAGTTAGTGATTATTTTGATTTTAGAGTGTCGTTACTTATTTAGATAGAGATCAAAAAGTTATTTCTTGATATTAGTAAATACAATTATAAGTTTATTTACGCTTAAAAATCAATAAAACATTAAAAAAGAATGCAAAATAATCAAATTTTTATCAGGGAATATTATAATACAAAATCGGAAAACTCGAGATAATCAAATCTTTATTTGTCAACATAGTTTCAAAAGATAGTTAGAGTGTTATAATCGTTCAAAGCATAATAAAATTGGAAAATTTGACATATTACATGTGTTCCATGTTTATTGTACCACTAACTAAAATAATTATTGACAATTTGACCTAGAAATATGACCTAAGGAATAAATGCATGCGTGGATATAGAAAACAGAAAAGTTTCGTGAAAGAGAGAAGATCGAATCAAACATGGATTCTTGTACTTTGAGCAACAAGAAGAATCAGACATTATTTGTGAAAATAGCCGAACATGACTAATTTCAGTATGTTGCAATATTTTTAGATGGTATGACTAATGTTTACCAGTAAATGTGACACAAGTTTATTTTCAGAACACACGCAATTAATCAAACAAGTTATTTACGCATTTTTATCCCTTGATCTTTCTATCTTACTTTATATTTATGCATTTCTTGATTCTATAGCTAAAAAACAATCAATTTTAAACTTAACATTCTTTGGAGAAGTCGAGGAATCTATTGTCAAGAGACAAAGTTTCTTAATTCACGTAATTTCTTGAAGCAAAATGGAATCACATTTTAGAACTATTAGTCAATATATCAACTAATTTTTAAGATCAACAATAAAGTTAAAACCTACACTTTAATTAATTATGACTTTCTCCTCGCGATATAAAGTATTTTTCTATTGGTTTATTGGTGATTCATATATTCATTCTAATGATCATTGTTTTTAGGCTAAGGTAGATAAGATGTATGCTCAAATGTCCATGACATTTGAGAACATTTGAGATTGGTGGAGACGTGTATTAGAAAGATTATAAAGTCCTATATTAGTTGGAGATAGAGCATTGAAAGAGTTTATATAGAGTGTCAATCCTCATTTTACCAATCGATTATGATTTCAAGCAGGTGTAACTATTTTTGTTAGTGTGATAAAATAGGATACCAAAAGTTAATTTAAATCTTAATAATAATATATTAATATATTGACATGATAAGATGGTTTAAATTCACATCATTGTTTTATTTATATTGATTTTAGAGCCTTGATTATATATTTCTCGCACACGAAAGATAACAACACACTTTTTAACATGATATATTTCATTTGATAACATTCAAATTAGTGTGACCTTTTAAAATTTAATAAATAAGAGAGGGTGCATTAAAAAGTGTGTTGCTATCTGTTTATACAGATTTTTGGCAAACAATCTTTAGCCTTTTATTAAAGTTAATTTGCAGGATCAGCTACAAAATCTTAGAACATAATGCTAAGTTTTCAAATGGTTTTAGTGTTTGAATTGAAACTTGAGCTAGGTTGAACTTGAGAAATGCAAATAAAGTAGACAAAAATAAAGACAATTTAAAAAGTAGAAATGCAAGAATGAAAGTAGTAATCGTACAATATAGAACTGAGTTGTTTTATCCAACAACGACCCGATAATTTCTTTGGTGGCAAACTTTTTAAAATTGTAATCCAACAATTTTAAGACGTTTCAAATTGCCATAGCTACCCAATAAATCATAGGTACTTCTGCGGATACTGTCTTTGACAAACTGTTCATGTTTGAGAGATATCACTTTAAATGTTAGCAACAAAAGATGATTTTCTTCCTAATGTTGAAAAAGGTAGCTAACAATCTGATTGAGGACATTTTGTTGCTCCTTCTGGATCAACCGAACAAACTAATAGCAAGATATCTGAGGATTCAAAAGGAACACGTAATAGTGTTGAAGTTGAATCTGCTGCACATATTAAATCGAACAATTTACAACTTAGGAAAGAAATCACCTTATAGAAAGGATGATTATAACATTTTGAATGAAATCGCAAATGATTTGTATGAATATTACGGTAACTGCGATACTTCAAAATATGTTTAAGAGGCTCTAAAAAACAAGTATGACATTGAAGAAGCTGGAGAACATAAGAATGATTTTAGCCGCTACGTAAAGTATCAGATGGTAGATTAAAGGTCTGTGGAAACTCAGTCACAAACTTCAAAAGATTGCTCATGAGATCATCACTAAAGGTATGTATTTATATGAACAATTCAAATTTCTTTTATTATTGACAAACTGCCCCTAGTTTGAAAGTTTTTAAGAATTATGTTTTGCTACAAAAATAAAATAATTTTAATTGAGAGACTGATTATTCTCATTTAAATTGAAGAAGGATATTAGAGACATGATTAAAAAGAAAATTATTGGTTGTTTTAAACAACAAAAAGAAATTCGGTGTGGTTCTGAAGCCATATGGCAAATCATTACAGAATTAGAACCGTAATATTGTGAACCGAATTAAGAATATGAACGCTTCTGTGGCCCCAATTGCTCCAAATAGACAATAACCACCACCTCAAATAAATGACATTAATTTCCCTCTGTTTCAACTGTGAAAAACTAAGTCATATGGCTAAGAGATGTAGAAGCAACCTTGAACCTGGTGTAGCCCGTAACGCACAGGTTAACCTGGCTAATAGAAATTTTGTTCATATGATCATTGAAATCAACATGGTTGATGGATCTGATGGTTGGTGGATAAATATTTGGCATCTCTCGTCGTGTTTTTTATGATCGTGTTACGTTTAAAACATACATGAATACTAAAGATAAGAAAGTGTTGTTAGGAGATGTCCACACCACTAATATTGTCGATATTGGAGAAGTGGAACAGGATCCACCTATGAAAATACTTTAATCTTGAAGGATGTCATGTATGATCCCGAGATTATAAATAATCATGTTTTTTTTCTTTCTAAATAAGGAAAGATTTAGTCTTTTTATTGGGGTAAATTTGTACACCATCATCACAAAGAATAATATTTTTGTGAATGAAATTGATAAGTTTAAAATTTTTGTAAAGGATTTGTAGTGATATGTAATCTATATAATTCTAGTTTATTTAATAAATTTTATAAACAACATGGAATTATACATGAAACGACTACTCCATATTCCTCCTAAAATGAACAGTAAAACACAAAGAAATAATATATTTCTTACTTAACCTGTTGTTGCAATTATGATGAATTCTGGTGCTGCACCTCACTGGTGGGGGAAATTTTATTGACTGTTTGTTATGTCTTGAATAGAGTTCCCAAGTCAAAGAGTAATATCTTTCCTTATGAGATATTAAAGAAAAGACAACCAAACTTGTCTTATTTGAGAACTTGGGGATGTCTGGATTATGTCAGAATTCCATATCCGAAACAAGTTAAACTCGCTAGTAGAGCATATGAATGTGTATTCATTAGGTATGCAGCAAATAGTAAGGCATATAGGTTTTATGACCTAAATGCAAAAGTGATCATAGAATCAAATGATGATGATTTCTATGAAGATGAATTTCCCATCAAATCGAGAAATAGTGGTGGCACTCAATCGAGTCATATTCCTGTGATAAGAAGCATGAAAAGCAACGCCGATATAGAAACAGAACTTCGAAGAAGTAAAAGAGTAAGAGTTTCTAACGACTATGGCCCAATTAGTCAGCTTATAATGTGAATAAGATCCAATAAATCTTCAAGAAGTCTTGTCATCTCTAGATGCAGATTTATGGCAAGAAACAATTAAGATGAGATAGAATCTCTAGAATCTAAAAAGACCTGGCAATTAGTATACTTGCCTCCTGGTTTCAAACCAATCGGTTGTAAATGAGTTTTGAAGAAGAAACTAAAACCTGATGGAGCTATTGATAAATACAAGGCTCGGCTTGTAGCCGAGGATTTTAGACAAAGAGAAAATGTAAATTTCTTTGACACCTTCTCTCCAATCACCAGGATTACATCCATTAGGGTACTTATTTCTATAGCTGCTATTTATAACTTAATAGTATACCAAATGGATGTTAAAACAACCTTTCTAAATAGTGACTTATAAGAAGAAATCTATATGGAGCAACCGAAAGGGCTTGTGATACTCGAATAAGAAAACAAGGTCTGTAAGTTAGACAAATCTCTGTATGGATTAAAACAAGCTCCTAAATGATGGCATGAAAATTTTGATAACTTAATGATATCGAATGGGTATAAAGTGAATGAAAGTGATAAATGTGTTCATTACAAATCTGAGAACGCATCTACACTATCATATGTCTCTATGTAGACGATTCACTTATATTTGGATCAAACATTCAGACCATTAATGATGTGAAATCTCTGTTGTGTAACAACTTTGATATGAATGATCTCGGAGAAGCAAGTGTAATTCTTGGTATCAAGATCACGAGATCCGAGCAAGGAATTTCTTTTGATCAATCACACTATGTGAAGAAGATCTTAAAGAAATATAAATACTTTGATTGTAAACCTGCGTGCACACCATATGATCCAAGTGTGAAATTGTTTAAGACCACTAGTGAAAGTGTAAAAAAAACAGAGTATGCGAGCAACATTGGAAGTCTTAGGTATGTCACTGATTGTACTAGACCCGACATTGCATATGTCATAGAATTGCTATGCAGGTTACGAGTAGACCGAGTAACGAGCACTGTCAAGCTATTGAGCGAGTCATGAGGTACCTTAAAAGGACCATAGATCTTGGCCTACGTTATCAGAAATTTCTTGCTGTGCTAGAAGGGTACAATGATGCAGATTGGAACCCCTTATCAGATGAGTCCAAAGATACTAGTGAGTATATATTTAGTATAACTGGCGGAGCTGTATCTTGGAAATCAAAGAAACAAACTATCCTGGCTTAGTCCACAATAGAGTCTGAGATGATAGCACTGGCCACAACTAGTGAAGAAGCAAACTGGTTAAGATGTTTGCTAACTGAGATCCCTTTAGGGGAAAAACCTATGTCGGCTGTGTTGATCCAGTGCGATAGTACCACAACTATTACAAAAATTGAGAACCGTTATTATAATGGTAAACGACATCAAATAAGAAGAAAGTACAACACTGTTAGAGATTGTATCTCTAAAGGAGCTGTAAGAGTGGATGATGTACGCCTTGATGAAAACTTAGTAGATCCTTTGACGAAAGGATTAGCTAGAGAGAAAATCCATAATACATCCAAGAAGATGAGACTAATGCCTATACAGAAATGAGTTGCTCATGATGGTAACCCGACCTAAATGATTACAGATCCCAAGAAATAAGTTCAATGGGTGATAACAAGTTGTGAGTAATATAAGGCGACCATGCTAGAATAAATAAGAGAAGCATGAATCCTGAAGCGATAAGAGGATGAGATAATAGAAACTCTTAATGAGATCTATTCTCTGTATGAGGGAGTACCTAGGCTACATGAGTACCCTTGATAGACTCACTTATGTAATTGTGGAACTCAGGTCGATTCCTATGGAATTTCGAGGCAGAATTCCTAGAGCTTTCACTAAACCGGAATATATGTGTAGGACTATTAAAAGCACGGGCTATTAGAATACATCCTAAGAAAAGATTATGTGTGAGTTTGATGTCTGAGATAGAGTTAAAGACATTTGTGTCACTCTTGTTGAATCGGAATCCTACTTGCTACGCACTGGTTCAAGTCGTAGACACCCCTGCTTATGCACAATCTTAGAAACGTTTGACATTACTTCTGAAACACTTTTTTTAATTCAAGTGGGGGATTGTTGGAACATTATGTCAATATTCTAAAATAGAGAGATTAATAGAAAAGTTCCTAAGTCAAGTCACACATTGTGTGTTAGTTGAAAAAAAACTACTTAGTCCCACATTGCTTAGATTAGAAATCTTGTCTAGTTTACTTCATTATATAAGGAAGTCAATTGTTTCATTCCAAAACACACCAAAAACTTATTTTGAGTTTTTCCTTCCTCACTCTCATAACTCTGCGTCTTTCGAATTGTCAAAGCCCCAACTTCTCCCTTTTTTTTTTCTACTCGTTGAATTTTTCAAGTACTTTCTTGAATTCTTCTTAGAGAATAATGTTAATTTCTCCTCGTTTGAGTTGGGAATTATCAAGTATAAATTTTTTTGGATTCTCTTTAGAGAATTATTCGAATTTCTCTTTGTTTGAGAAATTATTGTGATCGGTCAAATGGCCATTATTGAAATTTCTCTTTGAGATATTACTATGATTGGTCGTTATACCAGATACTAAGGTGGTATTTATATCATATTTGAATGGTCTTAGTACCATCTGAAGGTGTATTTTTAGACCGATTATCTACCGTGCAAGCAGTAATCGTACAATATAGAACTGAGCTGTTTTATTTTGGAGGCGACGCGGTAATTTGACTGCTTTTCTTAATTTTAGGCAGTGCCGCGAAATGTTTTAAAGAAAGCGACTTAAGTCTGTGACGCGACCCAATAATTTTTTTGTTGACAAACTTTCAACCGTGATCCAACATTATGCATGGCAAATATAAATGACATCCCACCATATATTTTAAAAAATAATTCTCTAATTTTTTTTATTGATGGGAGGGCCGAAGCCCATAATTACATCTCTAATTAATTGGGTAAAAATTGTTAATTCTAAGATATTTATTTTTTATTCTTCAAAATAGAAGTTAAATCACAATTTTTTAATAAAAATGTTTTGGTTTTTAATTATGTTTTTAAATGAAAATGTTTTTGAATATGAGAGAGGGAAGAATAAAGCTTTTACTATTGTGTTTAACAAAAATGGTCTCTTGTGGTCCGTATCTTTTGATGAAACTTTAAAAAAAAAAAGATAGTTAATTTGAGGATGAAAAGATATTGTTTGCGAAATGACACCAATAAACTTGCCAATGAGAATCAAAAGAGCTTGTATCATAAAGGGGATTTAAGCCCAGCTATAATTCTATTAACCATAATAACAAAAGTGGTCAAAAATAGGGGATTTAAGCCCAGCTATAATTCTATTAACCATAATAACAAAAGTGGTCAAAAATAGGGGTGTTCAAATCCAAACCAATCTAAATAAAAATTGAAAATCGATCCAAAAAAAACCGAAAACTGTAAAAAACCGAAGTTTATTGGATGTGTTTGGATGTCATTTTGTGAGAACCACACGGTTCGGATCGGATTTCGGATTGATTTTTTAAAACCGATCCAAACCGAACCAAATCGCATGTATAAATATTTTTTACTAATGATATGTTACATAAATTTATTATTATATGATAAATATTTTTTACTTGGTCTGTTATGGAATTCTTCATACTAATATTGTATTTTCTTCAGGTCAATTGTATTTTCTTCATACTGATATTAGTTAAAAACCAGACCACTGCATATGCCATTGCCAATTCTTTTGTTAGTTTTTTCTGTAAAATCATTTGTTAATTTTGAGGCTATTTTTATTTTATTATACAGAGATATTTGACTCCACCATATGTGGATGATGGCCTTATAGAAGTGGTTGGTTTTAGAAATGCTAATGTTGTTTTAAAAAATGCTAATGTTGTCGGCTGGAATATAGCCAATAAAAATTGGCATGAGACGTTTTCTACAGCATTATCACATTATGGTGGCAGGAGCTTCACCTTGAAAAATTGGCATGGAAAGTTTTAGAATACATTAATTGTTTCACCTAGAAAAATTCTTCCATTTGAAATCAATAGTTTCAGAATAAATATAATTTGTAAATAGTTGCTATTTAAAAACCGAATAAAACCGAATTAACCGAACCGATTAAAACCGCCTAAATTGGATTGGATTGGATTTTTTATTTTGTCATCCAAAAACCGAACCAAACCGTATGCTTATGAATCTTTGGATCGGATGACATTTTGTCTCAAAACTGATCCAAACCGGACCGTGAACACCCCTAGTCAAAAACCATTTTTTACTAAAGACGACTCACCTAGCAGGACTACTAAAGATCTCAGTCCCCGATTTTCTACAACATAAACATAAACCATATTTGAGAGCAGAAGAACACCATCATTGCCATTGAACTTCAAAAAAATTCCTTGCTCTGGCAAAAGAGATAAGCATGTGGACACCATTCACTACATGGATAATTTTGATTGGAATAAACAATACAGATGAATGTTTAGATAAGAAGCACAAAAACAAAGAAAAAGAGAGATCTAGAAAATCACTGCCAATAAGAGGGACCCAAACTCAGCAACAATTCATCGCGCAAAAAAATTTTGGGGTGAGAGAGGCTCGAACTCTCGACCTCAGGATTACTCAGAAGCTATGAGACCTACGCGCTAGCCAACTGCGCCACCACCCCTTGATGAAAATTCTGTTAATTTTAGAGAATTCTTCAAAACTGAATTAAAGAAGAAATTATGCTAATACATGTGTGAATGGCCAAGAGCTACTGAGATTATGATAAGCGCCTGCATACACTACTAAGTATTTCACTTAAGTCATTTTGTTTTCTTTTTCTTTTCTTTTATATGATCACAAGACTCTCACAACATAATACTTATCCACTTTTTTAGCTTCAGATTAAAAAGATAAATGATATATATCTCTACACTAAAACTGTGATCGAAGGTTGTGAAAACTGTATTTTCATAAGATTTTGTTTTATTATTGTTTTCAATAATTATGTTATCTTTTCTTTGATATATATTAAAATTTATCTATAATTTATTTAAGACGGTGTTGTTATATGGTGTTTAATTTTCAATGTTAGAATAACAATGGTCAACTAAAAATATTAATTGTCTAATCTTCATGTTTACGAATAAAAAAAACTTTTAATTTACCACCAATTTTTTTAATTTCGCTGATAAAAAATAAATTGAATCTACCAAAACTAAATGAAAGAGTATAATATGAATTAAAAACTAGAAAAAAAAAATCAATAGATAATACTTGAATATCCAAATTGTACATATCCAGAAAAAATACAACTATACAAACTAATTAATATATAGTTACCTTCAATTTTTACTTCTCATAGCTTTGTTTTCATGCTTATGCATCTACGAGACAATGACAGATTTTAAAAGTTAAAGAATCAATAACTAGGACACCTCATAAGAATATTCATTATCATTGTACCTCCTTTCAAAATTTTGTTTAAAGAAATATGTAGAGATTGGGAAGAAAAAAAGACCAGATCACACATTGGAGAAAATAAAAGGTTGAAAAAGAAAAAGATAGAAGAGAAGGGCAATATACTAATAAGGATAAAAGTGAAAAATTGAGTGTATTTGTGGTGAGTATAATAGAGGTTACCCTACATGTGATAAGGTGTAAAAAACGGCTTTATGTGTTATGGTATGTATGGTATGTAAATGAGTGATTGAGTTATTTAGCAAACTAGCTAGTGTATTTATAGGCTCAGTTACTTGATCCAAAAGTCGCTGCAAAGGCCGATCTATTTATAAATTTGGTCACGTGCCCCTTAGCTTTGTCTTGATAATGGGGTGAGTGGAGTAAATCATCCCTTGTAATAGGAAGTATGGTTAGCCTACGAGACATTGGAAGACTTTGGTTATTTTTGTAACTTGTGGCTTCACGTGTTTTTCATAAGTTATTACTGAGGAGTATTGGGTCAGGTTGGATCACATTCTCGCACTTGATCCCTCCCTTTCGCACCCAAGTACCTTTTGTGTTATTTACGGACTACATAGTTGATGGGTCAAGTTGTTTGGAACCCCACTAAAGTTATTCCAATCCATAATTCCTCAAGTACGAGGCCAAGAAAAAAGATGTGGTTAAAGTAAGAGATCTCAAGTCACAATCCCTTAAACACAAGGCTTGAAAAAGATATGGTTAAGGTAAGAAGATTCAGTCCATAGTCCCTTAAGCACATGGCTTGAAAGTGAGATGTGGCTTGGGTTTGACGTTCCATGATATTGAGGTCATAACTCAGACAAAAGTGATAGTTGGATTTTGGAATAATGACACATTTAATGCTACGTAATGATGAAAGTGTTAGGAAAGACCGAGATATTTGTTCCACTGATCTATTTGTATGCATGCAATAAGGATTATTGATGTCATATATCTATAGTTGTGTCAATGACCCTAGTATTTGTGCGATGATGACGTTACTCAGTCTAGGCGCAATACAGACCCTTTAAATACATGAGTCAAAGTTTTTCCTCCTTATTGTTTCCTTTTATATTGGGTCTCTTTGTTTTCTAGAGATTTCACTTCTTTCTGCAAGCTCATTTTCAACATTTATCCAAACAAGTCACGGGTATTTAGTTATGGTTTCATCGTCCCTCTTTATTTTTAACAACTAAATGATGGTGATTATTAGAAAGTTTGATGAGAATGAAACTTTAATAAAACCTATGAAGTATGAGGAAATATATGAGATGTGAAAATACTATGTAGCGAATTTAAGGCAATATGATGGGAGGGTTTACTAAAACCTTGTAAAATTAGTGATGTTAACAAGCTAAGACCGTAGTTCTCGTAGCTCTAATTTCGAAAAGTGTAGTTATACAAACCTTATTTTTCCATATTCTTTCACAAAACAGTCAAGATAATTAATGACGACTAAGTGCAGCAACCATTTCAGTAATTTACTCAATGTATACTAGCGAGGCCAATATGGCCTCGTTTCATAAGAACCAATTCATATCCATCATAGGCGATTAGGGCGGCATCTTATTAGAGCCATGCAATAAGGGTAAGTTCTTATACATGTATAATATTTTCATTTAAGATCTTGGAGTGGGGGTCCCATTCATCGTATTTGAGTTTGAGGTCCTTAAAACCATCAATGTCACCCATTCCAATACATCCCAACAGTTGAGAGCCTTCATCAGGGGGATCAAAATTATATGTAGGAGCATGGATATAATGCTGACTATAGGCATCTTCTTATCGTTCTATTGTACCAAGGGCAAAAAAAAAGGTGATAGGGTATCTTTAAGTACCTTTTCCAAGAGGTATCTGTTCACCCAAAACTTGTTTAACGATAAATTTGAAGGATTAATTTGGGTAGGTATGGGGAAGAAGTGAGTGTTCAATGGTTGCTTTTAAAGACTCCAAGGAGTTCTCATTTTCCGTGTATTGGGAGAGTAATCGTGTACCATTAAATAGTTTCAATCGTGACCTGTTGTTGAGGGAAACACAAAGAGATGCGATCAAGTTCTTAAAATCTTAACATAAGTGATAAAAATCTTGAAGACTATTTGAGTAAGTGTTTTGTATAATTGAATGCTCTATCTTGTGCTGTAATTTTTATTAATTTATTTTTATATCTTTGCAAAGAGGATGACCCCTACGTAGGTTATTGAGAGGAAGGCACTACTAGAAAAGAGAAGGCAGATTGGGGTGAGGTGTGGTCCACCAATCCAAAGAGTGATCCGATTCGTTTGATAACATAGGATGTAAACAAGTGGTAACCTATGGAGAAAGCTTGTATAATCTCTGCCATGCCCATTTCTACTATGAGGCGAGCAGCTACTGATGAAACATGATATGCTGAAAGTGTATGGCATATATCATGCAATAAAAATGATTGTTCCACTAGGACTATGTTTGATACTGATTCTTTATATTTTGTTTGATTATCGATCCCCCTTGTTAGCACAATCCTAATTAGAAGCAGTCTTGCTCAAATTTTCTAATTTGTTGATTATGTGAGAGAATCTCATTTGCAAGGAGGGGATGGATTCTCTAGACTCCATACGAAAGAGTTCATTCTCTTTTGTCAAAGTATTAATCTTATATTGTTTAACATCTTCAATTCCATCACGGAGAACTTGAACCACATCCCACATTGCTTAAGATATTTTACAATGTGAAGACATGCTCTTTGTGGTAATTTATTTTTGGTAAGTTCTCTATTTTAGGTCTCATGACTAGTGCTCTATGTGGTAATTTTTATACAATTAATTAATGAAGACATGCTTTATTGCCCAAGAGATTGTTACTGTTAGAACAAGATTTGTTCTGATCAATTATCTTAGTTTTGATGATAACAATAATATGAATTTTGCTTAAGATAATATGGTACTCTAATCCAATGCAATTTCCCTTTCAGGAAATATATAAAGAGTACGCATAATTCAGCGCTCAGAAGCTTTGTCTCAAGGGTTCAGCATGCAACATCAGAACATGGTCTGGCAAGACATCAGAAGATGGTCGAAGCAGAATCAGAACATGGGTCTATGGAAGCATCAGAAGAACATGAGATCAGAAGCACTGAAGCTCAGAAGATGGTATCACGCTCAGAAGCACTTCAAGGTCAGAAGATCAGAAGATGCTATGCACCAAGCTGTTTGACTCTGATGATATTCAAACGTTGTATTTACAAACATCAGATCAGAAGAAAGTACAAGTGGCAAGCTACGCTGACTGACAAAAGGAACGTTAAAAGCTATTAAAGGCTACGTCAGTAGACACAGCGTGAACAAGGCTCGAGGTAGTTGACAAAAGCGTATAACATTAAATGCGATGCTGTACGGAACACGCAAAGCATTAAATGCACTCAACGGTCATCTTCTCAACGCCTATAAATATGAAGTTCTGATGAGAAGCAAGGTTAACAATCCTGAACAATATAATTCAAATTAACTTGCTGAAACTCTGTTCAAATCCAAAGCTCAGAATCTTCATCTTCATCAAAGCTCACTACATTGCTGTTGTAATATTTTAGTGAGATTAAGCTTAAACGTTAAGAGAAATATCACAGTTGTGATTATCGCTTTTAAGAAGCATTTGTAATACTCTTAGAATTACATTAAGTTGTAAGTAACTAGAGTGATCGTGTTGATCAGAATACTCTAGGAAGTCTTAGGAGTGAACTAAGCAGATTGTAACTAGAGTGATCGTGTTGATCAGTAGACTCTAGAAAAGTCTTAGAGGGTATCTAAGCAGTTGTTCCTGGAGTGATCAGTGTGTGATCAGAAGACTCTGGAAGACTTAGTTGCGGACTAAGTGGAAAACCATTGTAATCCGTGCGATTAGTGGATTAAATCCTCAGTTGAGGTAAATCATCTCTGCGGGGGTGGACTGGAGTAGTTTAGTTAACAACGAACCAGGATAAAAATATCTGTGCAATTTATTTTTATCTGTCAAGTTTTTAAAGCTACACTTATTCAAACCCCCCCCCCCTTTCTAAGTGTTTTTCTATCCTTCAATTGGTATCAGAGCGCCGGTTCTAAGGTGCAAGCACTTAACCGTGTTTAGAAAAGATTCAGGAAGAGAAAAACGCTTCTGTAAAAGATGGTTGATGAAAGTGAAAAGTCTACACCTACACCTGCATCTACATCTGGCTCTGCTGAGCAATACAACGGTAACAATGGTTATACTAGACCGCCGGTATTTGATGGTGAAAACTTTGAATACTGGAAAGATAAACTGGAAAGTTACTTTCTGGGTCTAGATGGTGATCTATGGGATCTTCTGATGGATGGTTACAAACATCCTGTAAATGCCAGAGGCGTAAAGCTGACAAGGCAAGAAATGGATGATGATCAGAAAAAGCTTTTCAGGAATCATCATAAATGCAGAACTGTTTTGCTGAATGCTATCTCTCATGCTGAGTATGAGAAGATATCTAACAGGGAAACGGCCTATGACATATATGAGTCCTTGAAAATGACTCATGAAGGAAACGCTCAAGTCAAGGAGACCAAAGCTCTAGCTTTAATCCAGAAGTATGAAGCCTTCAAGATGGAGGATGATGAAGACATTGAAAAGATGTTTTCAAGATTTCAAACTCTTACTGCTGGATTGAGAGTTCTTGACAAGGGATACACCAAGGCTGATCATGTAAAGAAGATCATCATAAGCTTACCCAGAAGATGGGGTCCTATGGTGACTGCATTCAAGATTGCAAAGAATCTGAATGAAGTTTCTCTGGAAGAGCTTATCAGTGCCTTGAGGAGTCATGAAATAGAGCTGGACGCAAATGAGCCTCAAAAGAAAGGTAAGTCTATTGCATTAAAATCCAATATCAAGAAATGCACTAACGCTTTTCAGGCTAGAGAAGAAGATCCTGAAGAATCAGAATCTGAAGAAGATGATGAACTGTCCTTAATCTCCAGAAGGCTAAATCAACTCTGGAAGACCAAGCAAAGGAAGTTCAGAGGCTTCAGAAGTTCAAAGAAATTTGAACGTGGAGAATCTTCTGATGACAGAAGATTTGACAAGAAGAAGGTCATGTGCTATGAATGCAATGAGCCTGGACACTACAAGAATGAATGTCCAAATCTTCAGAAGGAAAATCCCAAGAAGAAGTTTCATAAGAAGAAAAGTCTTATGGCAACCTGGGATGAGTCAGAAGATGATTCTGAAGACGAGCAGGCCAACTGTGCGCTGATGGCGACAGAAGATGACGGATCAGAATCTACATCAGAATCAGATTCTGAAGAGGTATTTTCTGAACTTACTAGAGATGAGTTAGTTTCCGGTCTAACTGAACTACTGGAACTCAAGTCTCAGATTAGTCTCAAATACAAAAAGCTGAAAAAGCAATTTGAATTTGAAACAAAGAAGCTTGAGTTGGAAAATTCTGAACTAAAAGAAAAACTTTTAAAATTATCCAATAATGTTGGATCTCCTTCTGATTCAGAAAAATCCACTCCTAGTCTAAACCATATTCTGAAAGAATATGATTTAAGTTTCAGGAAGTTCCTATCTAGAAGTATTGGCAGAAGTCAGCTAGCTTCTATGATATATGCTGTGTCTGGAAACAAAAGAGTTGGCATTGGTTTTGAGGGTGAAACCCCATACAAACTTGAACCTGTTGATGAAATGAAAATCACATACAAGCCATTGTATGATCAGTTCAAGTATGGCCACTCCCATGATATTAGGCACACTTCACATGCTCAAAGTTTTCACATAACACACACCAAAAAGCATGTGACACAACCTAGGAAATATCATGAAACTCACATTAAAAATTATCATGCTGTTCCTCCTATTGCTTACAACGTTAAACCTAAGTTCAATCAGAACTTGAGGAGAACTAACAAGAAAGGACCCAAGAAAATGTGGGTACCAAAGAAAAAGACTATTTCTTTTGCAGATTCTCTTGGTGACAAAGAAGATAAAAGTCAACATGACATGTCTCCTGGACTCAAGTTGATCTCAACACTTGAAGGGAAGAAAGATTATCTTCCAAGTTCTGGTTCTTAAATCTGTTGAAGAAACTATGTTCGTAGGAAATCAGAAAAGAAGTTTATTAGTCTTGGAACCATCTGTATTGTTTGTCTCTAAAGCATTGATGCTTCTTTCTTGATTATTCTGAATGCTCTAAATGCTACAGAATATACAACATTGAAACATTGATTGTGGACAAATCAATAAACTTCTGTTTTGATGATAAACTTGTTTCTGATAAAACAAAGAGCTTAAGAATTTCTGCAGATACAGTTTTGTCTTATCAGAAGCTGCAGAACAAAGAAGTGAACCTCCAGAAGCTGTGTATATCAGAAGTAATGGATCAGAAGATCATTCAGATTTATATCAGCACACTTCAGAAGGAGTGTTTCCAAAAGAGAAAGTTGATCAGATCAGAAGCAGTGATCAGAATCTGAAGGCGTAAAGTCTATTCTGAATTGTACAGCTGTCATCTATTATCTGATGGTGAACACGTGTCTGTACGGTTAGTACAAAGCGTGCAGTTGAAAAGACGCCGACCTAGGTAACTGTTTCAAATCATTTCATTTACCACGTTCTCTCTCCTCACGTCACTCATCATTTAATAAAATTGATTTCTTTTGATTCTGGAACTGTTCAATTTATATTTCTTATTATTTTCCTTTTCAAATCCGTCTCTATATATTTTTTCAAATCATATCGTACATCTTTTTCGCTCCTTTGTCTCTCTCTCTCTCTCCTTGCATTCTCTCGTTTGAAAAGTTCTTAGCCGTTTTCTAAAAACCCTAATCGAAAACCCAGTTCGCTTCTCGTGCTCGTTTTTGGTCTTTCTGCATCAATGGCTGCATTCTCATCCCAAAATGCTGAGTCATCTGTTCCTCATCATCTCCAAGAAGAAACGTTGCAACTTACTCCTGTTGTTGCATGCTCTATTCCCAAGAACAAATTAGAAGTTCTATGTGAACTTATTGTTGACTTTGACAACCTTGAAGAACATGGATTTAATCTTAAAGAAGACATCATCTTTCAAGGATGGACCTCGTTGTTTGCTGAGTTCGTTGGCCCAGTTTATCCAGACCTTGTCAAGGAGTTCTGGGCACATGCTGTGGTTGCTCCAAAATCAATACTTTCTTTCGTCCATGGAAAGTTTGTTGTTATTACTGAAAACATCCTTAGAGTGATGTTTGATTTGAAGAACGCGGAAGGAGCTTTTGAAATCGATAAAAGGGAAGATTGGGAAGAGGTTCTATCCACTCTCTATTCAAATGTCAAGAAAACAAAACACGTTAAGGAGTTGAGAGATATCTACAAAATCTGGACAAAGATCATTCTTGGGTGCTTCTACCATAGGAAAGCGACACATGCCGCTGACTTCATAAACAATGAGCAAAAATATATTCTTTATTGCATTGCCACTCAGAAGAAGGTTGATGTGGTTTACATTATCTTCAACCATATGTGGAAAGCAGTAAAGGATTCCAGAAACGCTTTCAGAAAAGAAAATGGTGGAACAATCATTCCTTTTGGTAGAATCATTACAAACCTTCTGGTGCATTCCAAGATTGTTGAGAGTCTGGAATCTGAAGGTATTGTGAAAGACCTTGCTGTCACATCTGGGGCTTGTCTGAACGCATTCACTTTAAAGAGGATGAACGTGATTAAGGCTATCATTAAGACTCCTCAACCTCTTGCTGGAACAACAATCAGAAGAGAGCCAGTTCTAGCTGAATTCAAAACCTTCTTCAATAGTGAAGTACCACAAGTCAGAACTAAGTATCTGAAATCACAAAAAGAGGATAAGAGTCTTAAAGATCAAGACAAAGGTGCTCCTATTAAAGTGAATCGTAAGAAGGAGGAAAGGACCAAAAGAAAGTTTGATCATCCTGCTGCTACCACCAATAAAGAAGTGATCCCAGAAGAAGTCATTGCAAAGGTTGCTAAGGCTGTCTCTGCTGATTTTGAGAAGAAAAAGAAGGAAGCTGAGAAAAAGAAGAAGAAGTCAAATAACGATGCTGAGATTGTTGAAGTTGTTGAGAAAAAGAAAATCAGAAAAAGGAAGATGATTATTCAAAGCTCAGATGAAGAAAATGCTGCTCAAGAGGCTGAGAATCAACCAGAAGTTCTGGCTTATGTCAGAAGGAAAGAAATCGCTAGCGGCAAAGCAAAGGTTATTGAAGAGCCGAAGAGTAAGAAGCAGAAAAAGACTGAGGATGTGGCCAAAGCTTTTCTGAGAGGTTCCAAAGGTATATGCATTTCTGAACCTAATTCTGTTCCTGCTGTTTGTTCAGAAGCGGCACCAATAGAGATTGTCCCTACACCTGAACCAGAAAAAGCCACATCAGAATCACCTGTGTTTGCCCATGTTCTTACACCTCCATCTTCTCCTTTAACTATTCCTTCCTCTCCACCTACCATAAATCCTGTTCTGGATATACCACCCCTTCAAACTCTCCTTCCATCTCAACCTTCTCTCAACGCTACTCTTGAACATACTCCCTCCACCTCTCAAAACAATCCTTGTGATTCTCCTTTTCCAACCTCTGCATCACATGAGCAGCTGCTCCGTGATTGCAACTACACTCCCAAGCCTCGTCCTGAAGCTGAAGTGGTAGTGTTAGATTCTGATACTGAAGCAGAATCTTCTTATAGGTTGGATAGAGAACCTCATCCGTACTTCACTTCCAAACCTGCCTTCTCAAAAACCCAAATAAAATCCCGCCCCGTATATCCTATTGGTGTAGTTTTTGAAAACATAAAGAGGAATCTCAGAAGTACCTTTGATACTCTCAGACTCGCTAAAAGTTCTGGATTGAATGATGTTGCTATGCGGAACTTCTGGAGGATCTTTCGCAGAGAATCAGATGCTCTGTTTTTAGAACTTCAGGAAGCCTGTGTAGCTGCTGCCCCACGGCCTCGTGGAATTCTGAGGAATTATGAAGACTTCTGGTTTGCTCGTCTCAAAGGAAGATATCTTTTGGAAGAGAAGCCCTTCTTGGATGAGATGGAACAATTAAGACTCACTGCTGCATTGGAAGCAAATCCTTGCAGGGAGATTGTGGTTTGGATACCTCAATATCCTGTTCTGCTCGGAGATTTCAAGACTCTCTTTGACTATCTGAGGGAAAACCCGTCTGAGAAAGATCCAAACTTGGTCATTTCAGAAGTTGTTGACCCACCAGTAGTTGAAGGTCCTTCTGCTCCCAGGAATCTAGCTGCCATTCTTCAGGCACTTGAGAATGGAGACTCGGAAATTCCTGCTGCAGAATATGGAGATGCTTCTATGCAAGAAGCAGATGCTGAAGATCATGTTGCCAAAACTGTTCCTGTTGAGGAAATCTCTGCAAATGATCTATCTATGGAAGCTGCAGATCAACATGCCATTCCTGTGGTTGAAAGCGGTGAAGCTTCTTCTGGTGAATCTTCTCGTCTTGCAAGGACTCTAGAAGAAATTCAGAAGAGACAGGATGAGCAAAGCTCACTAAATGATCAGTATAGTGCTTTCATGGTGAGGCAAGAAGGACACAATAATATGGTTCAAGAGATGCTGACCAAGATCTTGTCAAGACTAGGGCCATCTTAGATTGAGTCTGTGTTGTTTCTTTCCTTTCGTTGCATCTGTCTTTGTGCATCTGATCTTTCTTATCTTCATGTACTTCTGTACCTGCTGTTTGCACTTCAATGAAATCGTCTTCTTTCTCCGTGTGTTTCATTTTATTTGTCATTTTATGCATCTGAATCTTTTGAAATATTATTTTTGATGTTATGACAAAAAGGGGGAGAAAGATAAATGATAAATGATTTGATTAATCTATCAGTTGCTGGGTAAAGCTCCCACACATTCACTAACAAGAACTGCAAGTTCTACATGGTTTAAGTGTTTTGCAGGTATAAAGAAGTGAAGAGAATCTTCAAAGCAAAAAGCAAACACAGAAGCAAAACCATGGAAACTGAAGCAAGCCGAGTGCTGTCAAGCTTCAGAGATCAGAAGCAAGAAAGAAGAATGAATCAGAAGCACTGATAATAGAATTTGATCTATATTTGCTCTAACAAAATTCTATTTGCTCTGATACATATAATGTTATGGCTCTGATACATTATTTGCTCTGATACATTATTTCAGCCTATATGGCTCTGATACATATAATGTGTTCAAACATATATTTTATGTTCTAACTCGTTCATGCTGACTTTTGTCGTTTAGTTTTTGTTCTGTAACATTTCAGGATGTAGAGATGCTCAGATGATGCTCTGGTACATTCAACAATGTTCTGATACAAATCTAGCATGAAGTGATGTTGGTAGAAATTCAAAGCTCTGAAGCTATCCGAGGGAAGCAGAAATCAGAAGCTGCGAATGTTCTAAAGATCCAGAAAACTCAAGTTCTGAAGCTGTCCTGAATGGAAGCAGAAATCAGAAGCTGTGAATGTTCAGAAGATCAAAGAAATTCAAGTTCTGAAGCTGTCCTGAATGGAAGCAGAAATCAGAAGCTGTGAATGTTCAGAAGATCAAAGAAATTCAAGTTCTGAAGCTGTCCTAGATGGAAGCAGGAATCAGAAGCTGTGAGTGTTCTAAGGATCTAAGGAAATTCTAGTTCTGAAGCTGTCCTATGGAAGCAGAAGTCAGAAGCTATGAATTCTCTGAAGACAAGAAGCTTATATGATCGTCTCTACCGAAATAATCAGGGAAGTCTTTTATTAAAGTTCTTCGAGTATTTATTTCAGGGGGAGATTATTTATCTCAGGGGGAGATTGTTAATCTCAGGGGGAGACATATTCATATGCTTATGCTATAGCTGTGTAATTTGTCTTTTGCCTTCTATTCTTTCTGATCGCAAATTCATATCATTTATATATGTTTTTGTCATCATCAAAAAGGGGGAGATTGTTAGAACAAGATTTGTTCTGATCAATTATCTTAGTTTTGATGATAACAATAATATGAATTTTGCTTAAGATAATATGGTACTCTAATCCAATGCAATTTCCCTTTCAGGAAATATATAAAGAGTACGCATAATTCAGCGCTCAGAAGCTTTGTCTCAAGGGTTCAGCATGCAACATCAGAACATGGTTTGGCAAGACATCAGAAGATGGTCGAAGCAGAATCAGAACATGGGTCTATGGAAGCATCAGAAGAACATGAGATCAGAAGCACTGAAGCTCAGAAGATGGTATCACGCTCAGAAGCACTTCAAGGTCAGAAGATCAGAAGATGCTATGCACCAAGCTGTTTGACTCTGATGATATTCAAACGTTGTATTTACAAACATCAGATCAGAAGAAAGTACAAGTGGCAAGCTACGCTGACTGACAAAAGGAACGTTAAAAGCTATTAAAGGCTACGTCAGTAGACACAGCGTGAACAAGGCTCGAGGTAGTTGACAAAAGCGTATAACATTAAATGCGATGCTGTACGGAACACGCAAAGCATTAAATGCACTCAACGGTCATCTTCTCAACGCCTATAAATATGAAGTTCTGATGAGAAGCAAGGTTAACGATCCTGAACAATATAATTCAAATTAACTTGCTGAAACTCTGTTCAAATCCAAAGCTCAGAATCTTCATCTTCATCAAAGCTCACTACATTGCTGTTGTAATATTTTAGTGAGATTAAGCTTAAACGTTAAGAGAAATATCACAGTTGTGATTATCGCTTTTAAGAAGCATTTGTAATACTCTTAGAATTACATTAAGTTGTAAGTAACTAGAGTGATCGTGTTGATCAGAATACTCTAGGAAGTCTTAGGAGTGAACTAAGCAGATTGTAACTAGAGTGATCGTGTTGATCAGTAGACTCTAGAAAAGTCTTAGAGGGTATCTAAGCAGTTGTTCCTGGAGTGATCAGTGTGTGATCAGAAGACTCTGGAAGACTTAGTTGCGGACTAAGTGGAAAACCATTGTAATCCGTGCGATTAGTGGATTAAATCCTCAGTTGAGGTAAATCATCTCTGCGGGGGTGGACTGGAGTAGTTTAGTTAACAACGAACCAGGATAAAAATATCTGTGCAATTTATTTTTATCTGTCAAGTTTTTAAAGCTACACTTATTCAAACCCCCCCCTTTCTAAGTGTTTTTCTATCCTTCAGTTACCTCATCAAGTAATTTGGATATTTATTCTTATCAGGTATACTCAAAAATATTTATTAATATTCATACCTAATGATTAGATAAAGGAAATCTTCACCCTCAACGTCCTCAATTTTTCCTTGTTTTTAGTGGTAGGCAAGGAGATGGAGATATCATAGAATAATGGATGACATCCATTGAAAGCTATTGAATGAAACATTATGTGCTTACACTTTCCTGCTTTACATGAAGAGATCAATCATTATTGTCTTAGGAGGGGAACGAATGACAAGGAACGAAAGGAAGTGGAATGACAACCTCCCCAACTAGATCTTATGAGATTAAATATTGATGAAAATTACAAATCTCTTGGCAAAACTGGTGTTGGCGGTCTTATTCAAAATGAGAAGACAATTGACATGCAGGTTTCTGTTTCAATTATGGCAAGGTGATGTGTTATATTTCAAACCTTTTCCATTTATCATGGTACCACTATTTTTCTCCAATATGGTCATTTAAGAGTAATCATATAATCATATAGTGTTAAGTCTATATAGATGTTGGCCCAAAAATGGGTTAGAGTTGTGTGCATATGACTCACTACTTTTGATCATTATTAGAATGATTAACTATTCCCTTGACTTGATCGTGTGTCAAGTGTTTCAAGAAGTTAATTTTTATGCTGATTATCTAGCAACATATGAAAATTCTTCTACTATGAATGTAATTACATGTACTTCTTTACCATTTGGTCTCTTAAATCAAATGTCGGGTGATGCTTTTGACACTTAATGTGTTGATATGTCTTTTTTCCTTTTGTTTTGTATTAAATCCTAAAAATTGCAATGCTAAATTTATTGTTCAATTACATGCACCTACTAAGATTTTCTTTTTCTTCTCAAAGAGGGACAACAATTTAATAATTGAACAAGTAACAAGTCATATCACACCTATACAAAATTTTCACCTTTCTTAGTAGGGATTGTAGTGAGAAAGCTTTGAGTAGGGTACTATAATACCACCTTTATACTCGTTGGAAAAATCCTTGTACCTGAGCCCCTACCAGCTTTGATACCAACGTTAACATACATACTCGTGCCCTATGGGTATGTAACTATCCATACCCGTACATGTTACATGCATTTCTAATAAAAGTAAATAGATCGATTATAAAATATTGCATCATTTTAAGCTTTTAAGAACATTAAAAAATTACAAAAAATTTATTGTTCAATTTTAGCATCTAACTATTCTCCTAGGATTTGCATGGCTGGGAATCCTATGCTAGAGTTTGTGGTTGAAAAACTTGGAATCTCACAAGATGAACAAGATCATTTAGAGCACAACACTAAAAAAGTTAAAGGTTGTGATCAAAATTTGGTGTACGAGGATGAGGTTGCAATGGAGGATAATGATCAAGAAATTCATGTACTCAAAAATTCCTATAAGGATTGAATGATGGGGGATTCTAACGGAGACGCTCAAAATAATGGTAATATGACCGTTATTTTAACTGACGAAGAAATAAAGACTCTCTCAAGGGATGATGAGGAAAAATTTCTAGTGGTAGGAGAAAGGAAGATGGTTCAATATGATTGTCCAACTTTCATACTTTCAGGCAAAGTAGAGGAAATAATTGCCAAACCATCGAAATCAGAAGTTATTGTTAAACTTCTTGATAGAAAGATTGAATACAAGGCCTTGGAAACTTGTTTTAAACAAAATGTGGGTGAGAAATGGCATTATCAATATTATTGATCTGAGTAACAACTATTTTCTTGTGACTTTTTTTGATAAAGATGATCAATATCATGCTTTAATGGATGTACCTTGGTTAATATATGATCACCATCACACTGTTAGAGAATGAAGCCCTAATTTTCACCTGAATAATTGAGAAGGTGATGGTTTAGGTGAGATTTCCAGGGTTACGAATTGAATATTATGATACAAAAGCTCTTACATTCATTGGTAACATATTTGATAGAATAGTGAAAGTGGGCAAGAACACTCTTCTCCAGGAATGGGGCAAGTATGTGAGATTGTGCGTGGAGGTTAATTTATCAAAAATGCTACTTGCTATGTTCACGATTAGATAGGGGTGGCAAAATGGGCCCGGCCCGCGGGGAAATCCTGTTTTGCCCGCACTTTTACACGGGGCGGGGTAAGGTTTTAGGCCCGCTCCCTTTAATGTGCCCGCCCCGCCCTGCCCCATTTTTTTGCGGGCTTTTGCGGGCATTCATTTTTTCATACAATTTTACTATTTTTAGGCCTAAAAGGTTCGATGCCCGCGGGCGTTCTCCGCCCTGCCCTCACTTTTTTGCGGGGCGGGGCAAGGTTTTAGACCAGCACAATCAAATATGCCCGCCTCGCCCCGTTTTTTCACGGCTTTTGCGGGGCGGGCATGCCCGTTTGCCACCCCTACGATTAGAGATAGAGTCTATAAGGTGAAATAAAAGGGTTACATTTGTTATGTCTCAACCGTGGGAAGTTTAGTCATTATATGAAAGGTTCTGTAGAGAAAGCAACTCTTGTAGATAAAGAAGGAGATGGTGTCCATGAGGGAGAAAAGAATGTGGAATTCAATGGTATTCAAGGTGGTGGTAAGGTGCAAAATAAGGAGAATGATTTGATGGTGGTGTATGGTGTTCAGATGAATGTTCCAGTGGCAGTTAATGTTGTTGGAGCGAAATCAATTGGATGAAGATTTTGTATTTTAGGTAAAGATATTCCAAATTTAGAAGTTGAGAATTTGGAGGAGCGGAAAATAATAAGAGATAATATCTCGCAAAATATCATGCAAAATATATATAGAGAGAAAGATAGAGATAGAGAGAAAAAGAGAGAGAGAGAGAGAGAGAGAGAGAGAGAGAGAGAGAGAGAGAGAGACTGTGATTTATTTGATATATGTATTTTGATTTCATTTATGTACGAGATTTTGATTTATGTATTCGACATTATTGGCCGACGATTTATACGATTTATTTTTTTGTTGTACTATTTATTATTGCCTTTAAATTGCATTACTTTAATTTACTGTAATTGGATTTTTCATTATTGTTATAAAAAATGGGTTCTAGAGTAAAATGTATGTCTTGAAAATATAGCAGACTGTTACGTAGGTGCATCTACGGAACACTCTATTTTAACACGTTTCGTAGATGCACCTACGGAAAGAAACACATTTTTTGAAAAAAATGTGCTTCTGAATGTGCATCTACGGAAGAAGAGGAAGGCATAATTGAAATTTCGCTAAGTGGCTAAGAGATTAAGGGGTGGACTCAGATTTTCTCTTTTTAAATAGAATCAATATAATTAACTTTAATTGAAAATAATTATGCTTAAATACAGTTTTGGCCCCCAAATTTTTTAATTGCTTGATTTTGGTCCTCCATGTTTCAATTGCTTGATTTTGGTCCCCTAAGTTTTCTAATTACTTAATTTTGACCCCTTAAATTTCAATTGTTTGATTTTGTCCCCTCAAGTTTGTCTCCTTTTGCATTTGATAGTCCCCTAATGACATGTAGACTAAATTTCTTTTTTTTTCTTCTTAATTTTCTTCTTTACAATTCTATTTTTCTTTTCTTTTTAATAATTAAGCTTTGAATGTAATATTTTGAAAATCTTAAATATTTCATTCAATTTAAAATATACGGACAAACATGCAATATCCCTTATAAAAAATTGAGATTATATATAACTAATAGGATTGCTAGACTTTAGGACTTTAAACTTAACTATGAGGAAGTTATTGGCCAAAGAGTTTATTATTTTAATTAGGTAGTGGTCTATTTTATTTTGTCAAAATAATTTACCATTAATCATAAGTTGAATGAAATATTTAAGATTTTTTAAATATTACATTCAAAGTTTAACTATTAAAAAGAGAAGAAAAAAATTGTAGAGAAAAAAATTTTAAAAAAGAAAAGAAAAGAGAAAAAGAAAAAAAAAATTAATCCACATGTCATTAGGGGACTATCAAATGCAAATGGGGACAAACTTGAGGGGTCAAAATCAAGAAATTGGAACTTGGGGGGCCAAAATCAAACAATTACAAAACTTGGGGGATCAAAATCAAGCAATTGAAACATGAGGGACTAAAATCAAGCAATTGGAAAATTTGGGGGCTAAAACTGCATTTAAGCCAAATAATTAAACATATTAAAATCAATTATACATAGAGTGTTCAAAACCAAACCAACCCAATAGAAAACCGCTAACCAAACCAAACCAAACCGAAACTGCAAAAAAATGCATTTGGTTTGGATTTGTTTGCGGTTTGTATTTTGTAACCTGAACCAAACCGCGTTATGTTACAACCTAACTTTTACTTAACTCACATCTAACTCAAACTTAAACCTATTATAC
Source organism: Vicia villosa (assembly GCF_029867415.1). NCBI lineage: Eukaryota > Viridiplantae > Streptophyta > Magnoliopsida > Fabales > Fabaceae > Vicia > Vicia villosa. The sequence goes on from NC_081182.1 coordinate 65,934,302, forward strand.
CTTATCCTTATGATTACGAACAATTTTCTCATCCTTATACATATGATTTTAGTCTCGATCTTCTCAAATATCTAAGAGCATTATCGCGCTTTCTTTGCCACATACATCTTCCCTCTTCTTCTATAATCTTTACTCTCTTATATTTTTTCTTTTTCACCTTCTCATTTTTATGCAAGAAAATTTCTTTGCCAACCTCCCAACTCTCTAGCCCACCTCTGGTGAAAAACCCAAACTACCCCTGACTTCGGAAGTTCATTTCCGAAATGCAAGAAAAAGGTGTTTTCGGAGATGCATCTCCGAAAGCGCCTTTTTTTTTGAAAAAATTGTCTTATTTCGGAAGTTCATTTCCGAAACAGCATTTCGGAAATGAACTTCCGAAATAATGCGTGTTCTGCAGATTTAACAAAACACTCCCCCTCCCCCATTCATTTACCCTAACTCAAATCAAAACACAACCCCTCTTCAAATTTTCTGCCAAAATCAAGTGTAAGATCAAAGAGCATTCCCAAGTCTTCTTCCAAACTCATCATCAAACACTAATTGGTAAGTTCTACATTGTTTTTTCAAGTTTTAGATCTATTTGAATAAACTCTAATAGGGTGTTTAGAAACTGAAAAAATCACATTAAGATAGGTTAGTACTGATATTAGGATGTTTAGTAGGCATAAAAGTAGTTTTGGTTTAGGTTTTTTGGGTCTGCCATTGAAGGTTGCATAAAAGCTCTGCGCAGGGGTGTTTCGGAAGTTCATTTCCGAAAACACCTCCATCCCAGTTTCGGAAATGAACTTCCGAACTGTATCAGAAGTGCATTTTTTTTTTGTTTTTTCATTTGTCTCGCATATTAATCGATTTCGATTGTTTACAGGAACATGTCAGGCAACCAGCCAGCACGCATCAGACAGGGCAGGGAGTCCCAGACTGCGTCGGCTAGACGCGAGCGGGCGGCGGCGCAGCTGGCGTCGACCCAGGGACGGGGCCGGGGACGCCGTGTGCGCGTTCCACAGGACTTGGTGGAGAGTTCATCTGCTTCAGGCTCTAGGAGTAGGCTGGCTCGGGTATCTTCTTCCCGCCAGCGAGAGGAGGAGGATGAGGATGAGGAGGAGGTGATACCGGATGTTGACCCTCCAGTCGGGGAGGAGGAGGAGCAGGAGGAGCAGGAGGTGGATAGCTATCCGGGAGGGCCTTTTGACACTTCTCTGCTGATTCACTACCAGGATCACGTCGCTCGGCGGATCTGGGAGGGAGAGGTATTTTTTTTAACTTAGCCGTTTATTTGTCACCATTTTTTATAATTTTACCGTTTATTTCTCGCTTATTTGTTATTTTTTTTGTAACAGGAGAGAGAGCCATTGAAAATGGTGAACCACTCTAGGAAGATTTTCGGTCTGTTTAAACCATCAGCTCAGTGGTTTAACGACCATGTGCGAGGTTCAGGGCTTAGCGGGCTCTGCATGACTGGGTACACCACCATCAGCACCGGCATGCAGGGGGCATTTGTGGAGCGCTGGCACAAGGAGACGTCTTCTTTCCACTTGCTGGTGGGGGAGTTGACGATCACCTTGCATGACGTCCAGTGTCTTCTCCACCTGCCCATCAGGGGGTGGCTGTTGGACCACTCCAGGATACAGAGGGTCGAGGCCATTGAGTGGATGATGCACTATTTGGGCATGCCGCACGAGGTTGCTCACCTGGAGTGCGTCTCGACTTCTGGGTGTCATGTCCGGTTCAACACACTGAGCCTCTATTTTGAGTTCCACCTGGACGCGGCGGCCGAGGCCGAGCAGGAGGGTAACGACCTATTCAGGGAGTACCACTGCGGCTGCGCTCTCCGGTGCTGGTACATGCATGTGGTAGGCGCTGCATGCTTTGTGGACAAGAGTGCCAGGTACGTCGACGTGGCCTACCTCCGCTATTTCATGGACCTGGATACCGTTCACCAGTGGAACTGGGGGTCAGCTACTCTGGCATATCTCTACCAGAAGCTGAATGAGGCCTCCAACTGGAGGACGAGGCAGTTGGTCGGATCCTGCACACTGCTTACGGTACGTTTTATTTTAATACATTATCGTATTTATTTATTTATATATGTTTCGTATTTAATTTTAATACATTATCTTGTTTCTGTTTCAGAGCTGGATCATCTCCTACTTATCCCGCATCCACGACTACCACCTCGATCCTGCGTACGTGGACGCCTTGCCCAGGGCCGCCAGATACGATCTCCAGAGGGGGAACGATGCGGTGGGACCATACCGTGGATACCTGGACCGCACTCTGCACGACGACGTCACCTGGAGGCCGTTCATCGACTACGCTCAGATTGTCCCCTTTGACGGCATTGCACTTTATTCTGGCTGGTTGGCTTGCGGGACCGGCATCATGGTTCGATATCTCCCTGAGCGGTGCATGCGTCAGTTCGGATTCGTGCAGCAGATACCCAGGTCACCCTTTGAGGCTGCTCCCGACACTGTGACCCGAGTGCAGCTCACTGCCATATGGGAGCATTGGGAGGATCATGTGGTACCGCTGGAGTACCGTCTCACTCGGGTCACCCAGGACTCGCACAGTGAGGAGGGATACGTCACATGGTTCTACCGGGTGTCACATCCTCTTCTGAGACCCGACATTCCCGGCGCTCCTAGGCCAGCACACGAGGAGATCCTGGAGAACCAGCAGGCCGAGGATGATCACGCCATTGATCTCATGCCGATCTGCCAACGGATATCGATGCTTGGGCGGGACGCGTTGGGTCGAGGTATCGTGGATCGGGGCGGTCCAGAGGCAGTCGCCGTGATGGAGATGATCGTCACTGATGCGGACCGTGCGGCGACATACAGGCGGCAGAGGAGGTCTCAGGGCGAGAGGTTTAGGCACACCCAGTAGTGGTCGGGTTTATATATTTTTTGTTATTGGATTGTATCTTTAGCACACTATTTTTATTTTTTTCGGTTTGTATATATTATTTTCATCGGATTAGTATTTTTTTTTTGTTTATTTATCATATTAGTATTTTCAGTTTATCTATTGCTTATTTTATTTGGCGTTTACGTTTAATTAAAATGCGAGACTGTTTTAGATAAAACATAAAAAAAAAAAACACAGTTTCTGCATAATTCGGAAATGAACTTCCGAAACCCCCCAAAATCTGAACAAAGGTGTTTTCGGAAGTTCATCTCCGAAGACACCCCCCATGAGGTGTTTTCGGAAGTTCATCTCCGAAGACACCCCCCATGAGGTGTTTTCGGAGATGCACTTCCGAATTAAGGAAATTTTTTTAAAAAAAAAGCGCTTCGGAAGTTCATTTCCGAAGCAGGGGTATTTTGGGATTTTCGTTGGGGGTGACCCCCATAGGGAGGTGGGTAAAGAAAAAATCTTTATGCAAATGTTCCATATTTTAGTTTTGTTTTTATCGCACATCTTCTTCTTTAATCTCTCAACTCTTTTGTTTTTTCTTTTTCATCTTCACTAATCTCTCGTCTTGTCTCCAATTTTTTTTCGTTCCATTATAGTAATTTTTATACTGTTTTATGCTATTATTTTATGTTTATTATTTTATTTTTGTCTAATTTAATTTTTACATATTAAATGGAAAGTTGTCGTCAAAATATGACGAGTTTTGTTATTTGATAGTATATGAATGTCTAAATACAAAGTTATGGTGTCATCTATATGTGTATGTATGACTCAATAAAATATTTGTAAAAAACCGAACCAACCGAACTGAACCAAACTGTATTTATTTGGTTTGGTTTGGTTTGGTTTTTTTCTAAAAGCCAACCGAACCAAACCAAACCGCATGATTTTTTCTCTTGCAGTTCGGATGATTTTTTCGTCAAAACTGTTCAAATTGCACCGCAAGCACCCCTAATTATACACGTCCGAAATTAATTATGTATGCTGAAAACATATGCAAATGTGGTTCAATATGAGACTGAAATACCCAAACTCCAAGAGTAACTGCATATATTATTGTTCTTGTTCTGTGGCTATGTTGATGTTATATTAAGCAGGTGCATACAGTGTTACTGCGTTAGCTTCTTCTACAGTTTCCAATAATACATATGATAACAAAAGTCTAGATTGGATGGAAGTGCATTAGATTCGATTCCTGCAAGATGTGATTCCCACTACTGTCAGATAGACAAAATGTTTGGCACTTACTTATCACGAAACCAGTCCTTCACATGCTCACAGACCAATCCCTATCTATCTATACATCAGTCATAACATTGCTTTCTTTTCCTTATTTTCTAGCACTCCATAATGTGTTGTTCAATCTTTCTCCAATGTTTTAGATTTTATCTTTTTGCGGGAAGGTTGACAACTCACACAATGTGATTCTCATGTGCAATTTTTACAATGAGAAAATAAAATAAAATATCTCATATTTCATTAAGAGAGAGAAATAATATGCTACTTTACCAAAATTCCAGTTTACAATATGAATATTGATATACTTAATTAGTAAAATTGATTTAAAATTACAATTTATTTTTAAATGACTAATATAAAAAATGAAATGTTATTTACTTGATTTACCTATTATTACTTATTATTTCATACATTACCTTATGCAACTTTATTTATAACATGACCTTACACACTACATCCTCTTATCACTATTATAAATAAATAAAAAATTCATTCAATAATTAATATATTTGATTTATATATAGAATAGATACATTAATTATTAAATAAATTAAAAAATATTAGTGACGAAAGATTGTGTTTTTAGACGGCAAGACTTTAAGTTACAATGTCTCGGTAAGGCAAGCATGGATGCCCCTACGTCCAACAAGTTGTTGGTCTTTTCTGGACCCGCATGATAATGATAACAACTCGAACTCAACTTCTATTCTTTCAAGAGCAAGAGAAGGGTACTGAGATCCCGCCACTCTTTGTCCTATGCCAATAAGATCGACTTGAATAATAAGATTCAATTGTGATATTCAAAAATACGAAAGTCACGTTAGCTTTGACACCTTTTATTTTTGACTTAAGTTTATCTTTCACACTTACTCATAACCTAAATTATGTCAAGTGTGAACAATAGATTCTTTCTTCTTTTTTGATTAGACAAAATTGATTGTTTTTTATTTGGTGGAAAGTGGGAACACACCGAAATAATTTTAGATGAGTTAATTATAAGACAGTTACCTAACAGGTGTATAATTAAGATGTGCATATAATATATAGTACTAATTTACTATAGAGGAGTGCTAGCAACACTCTCTTTTGAACACTCTTTCAAGCACTCACTTTTTTATTGGTTGAAACATGTGTGGGCCCCTCATTTTGAAAATAGGTCCCACATAAAGTAGTAGGATCCGGCCACACATATTTCAACCAATAAGAAAATGAGTGTTTGAGAGAGTGTTCAAAAGAGAGTGTTGCTCACATTTCTCATGTACTATAATAATGGCTTTCAAAATAGAAACACAACAAATATAAATGACAAAAATTATATAAATATTAAGAAGAAAGAAACAGAAAGGTCATAGCTATAAATAAATCGAAAACTTAATGAAAGTGACCAATTTAACTGAAGCTAATGACGTTTTACTAAAAATCCTAAGGAAAATACATGTAGGTCTTTTTTGGCTTCACTTGAAGAAACTTGGGGTCGCATTCTTCACCACGTTTGAAATTGCATCGGAGAAGGGTAGTGTTCACCAGTTTAGCTGCTAGAGATCAGTTGAATTGTCCTCGTCCATTGATGAGCAGTGTTTGAAAAAGTTTTTATAATCGTACATGTCATAGGTTACAAAGAAAAATCACTTTATGAAGGTTGTGCATGCAATTACAAACAAGAAAAAGACATGGTTACCTTTGTTTTGATTCTCTTCTGTTGATTTTTTTTCCACCACTTTTGAGTCAAAATAAATGTATCTTTGGTTTAACTTTTGTGAGACAAAAGTGATTATAAAATTTATAGGTTAAGTCTGATTTTTCTGATTTTTAAAAAAAATTGATTTTGGCTATAGAATTAATTTTAGTTAAATAAGAATAGTAATGTTAAATTTTAAATATGATGTCCATTCACAAAAGAATAAAAAATATGTTGGCCAACAAATAATTAATCATCTCAAGATTATAATCTTCTCACACAATATATATATATATATATATATATATATATATATATATATATATATATATATATATATATATATATATATATATATATATATATATATATATATATATATATATATATATATATACTTATACATATATATATATATACATATATATATATATATACATATATATATATATGTATGTACATATATATATATATATATATATATATATATATATATATATATATATATATATATATATATATATATATATATATATATATATATATATATATATATATATATATACATATATATATATACATATATATATATATATATATATATATATATATATATATATATATATATATATATATATATATATATATTTTGGTAAATTAGACCACCCACATCGGTGGGTACTTCACCAAATTCAAGAAAATTGTGTCAGTAACTTATGCTTTTGGACCGTTTATGCGTGGCTTTATTTTTTGAAAGTGGCTTTGCAGAACACCGTGGTAATATGGCCACATCAGCAATATTGAAACAAAATATATAATAAAAAATTAATCTATAACAATAAATGTGATAGTTGCAACATTAAATATTACAATTTTATTCTTCAACGGTAAAAATTTGTATAATTTTCAAACGTTCAATTTTTAATTTATAACAGCTATATTTTCAAACGGTCATTTTTTATTTCTATATATACTTGTATAATTTTTTTAAAATTTACATACTTAACTTCAATTTTTTTCATTTCATTCAAGAAAATTTCATCTTATTTTTTTTCAATGAACCCCAACAAAATATATAATAAAAAATGGCTATATTTTAAGGAGAATTTATTTTATTTTATTTTTCATCTAATCGCTTACAAAAAATTGTGTGCTTATTTTAGGTTCATATTTATTTTGTTTATCTTTCGTTTTTTCTTCTTCTTATAAAGCGGAGAATCCATCAATCTCCATTTCCGAATTAGGTGGACGGCTTTCATAATTCAATATCTTTCTTACACAACTTGTACTTACCCTTTAATAAAGATTCGGTTCAATAGCATTCTCAAGTTGTAATTATTTGAATTTCAATATATCATGTATCCAGCAGGGCCGTCTATGATAATTTGGAAGTCCAGTGTCAATTTTAAAAATTGACTCTAATAAAAAGGAAGGTAGAAAAAAAATGTCGCATTTTTCCATTTTTGTGTGTAAAATAATACATTTAATAATAAAAGTGTAAGCACCATGGATCGCATAATTGACCTATAGGCCTTTGAGCCAAAAACAAGTTTTTTTTTTACCATTATGATAGATAACTTACATTATATATTAAGTTGAACAACAAGTATTTATTTTAGATTTATAATTTATAAAAAATAATTTTGACACTGTCATACCCCAAAATTTTCCCTCTCATTTTTAAAGACAAAAATCTTCAAATGCGAAAATAATTGAAGAGGACACCCTAAACTTTCCAACAAATTCAAAATTATTCCCAAATAGTGAGAATTGAGAAAATAATGGCTGGTGAAAGTTGGGAAATTTTGAGTCAGTGCATAAAATTCAAATTGAGCAAATTTATTATTGGGCCACAGTTTTAATCCAATCACCCCTTAAATTGTTTTATTTCAATTATTTTAATTTATTCATTTAAATAATCCATTTTCCTTTTAACCTAATGTTTTCTTATAAATAACTAACAACCCTTATTTTTAACCGGACACCAACCATTCACTTCTACCAAATTCTCAGTTCCCATACACTAACAATCAACAACTTTACACCCATCCACAAAAAACCCTTCACCATCGTTTCTGACTGTTACGAATAATCTTCTGTCACTTTAATTCCGGTTGCAGCAGAATGATAAATTTTCCAGCCTATCAGCCGAATTCTAAAACTACTATTTCGATTTGCTCCAAATTTTTTCCAGAAGTTCAAAAAAAAATCGAGGAACAATATTTCGACGCTCAAAATCGCAAATTCCTCGTTTTTCTATTTTATTTGATTTAATTTCTATTTTCATATTTTCAAAAAATATCAAAAAATTTGTAGCTTCGTTATTCTATTTTATTTGATTTATAATCAGGTTTTTATATTTTTTTATTTTATTTTGATCACTTTTCTATTTTTCCATTTATTTTCTTAACCGTAACATTGTAGTGGTTTTTGAACAGGTTTCTTATGGATTGACCAAGTGGAAGGAGCTTTGTCCCTTGACCTCAAGGGGTACCCAAGGGTTTTTTTTTGCCAAAATCCTTTTGGTTTTTGGCCAAACCAAGGTTATTCGTATTTGGTTTGGCCAAATCAAGGTTATTCAAAATTTTGTTCATAATTTAATTTTCTAAACCCCAATTCTTTTATTGTGTTATTATTATTATTATTATTATTATTACCCTATTTTTGCAGGTACTTCCTTTCCCAAAGGGGAGCAGCCACTTGCCACTTCCCTTGATAACCTTGCTAAAATATCAATTCCCCCTATTAACTATTAACCCTATTCTTAGGTAAACTTAACATCAATTAATTTTAGGTTTATAATTAACTTAGTAATTAGATTTTTTTTAACTTAATTTTATGTTTAGAATTAACTTAGTAATTATTTTTTTTATCTAATTAATTTAATTTCTTTAAATCCTAAAAACCCTATTAGGTAGGTGTTGCCCATTAACTGTAGGTTTCTCCCTTAAGTTTTTTAACCATTAGAGTTTTAAGGCTAATAATTATTTTTAGGCTAATCACTAATTTCGGGCAAAATTTTAATCATTAATTTTAGACTAATTATTTGTAGGTTTTAGTTCAATCTTAACCATTAATTTTATTTTTAGCTAGGTTTGTTCACTAACCCTCAAGATTTAGAATTTATCACCATAAAAACCTCTAACCTTTATTTTCGTTCAAAGGCGCATTTTCTCTTCTCATCTCATATTCCATTGAGTGTCGAATGCCCTCTGTTTAATTTTTCTCTCTTATTTTATGATTTTATTTAATTTGTCTTTATTTAATTTTTTGCCTTTTTATTCAATTATTTAATTTTCTGTCATTTAAAATTCTAGAAGGTGTAAAGGTCGCAATAAGTTTTCTTGTAATAGTAATTAGGGTTTATTTTCTGCCTTTATTTTCTGCTTTCCTCGATTTTTGGTTTGTAATTCCCCCTCCCGAAGCCTTGTAATAGCGTAGGACTTTTAATTTCTGGCTTTAATTTTGTTTATATTAACTGTTGGGTTAGTAATCCTAGGGAGTGCAAGCCTTGAATTAACTTAGAATAACTAATTACAAGATAAAATATCTTTACTGAATCACTTGATTGTGCCACACACACACCTTTAGGGTAACCCTTCTTGTTGCCTGTTGTCTGTTGCCTTTTAATTACGATTCTAAAATAGTCAAGTCCCTCGATTCCGAGGATACCTAAAGCAAGTGCTGCCTTAATACATTGAAATCATCATAAGACTTTTGTCCCTCGATGTTGCCTCGGAAATAAGATGATTGTCCCATTGCTAAGGTATCCTCGCCTGCTGCCTAAAAAAGATTAATGACTATTATATCCTTCCCTAAAGACTACCTACCCTCTATATGGTAAGGACAGTTTTACGGCGAACGATACTTCCTCGATGATCCTTTTTATATCCAATGAAAGGACTTCCTACCCTCTATGGTATGGATAGCCCCTTTCAAACTGAAAAGCTGAAAGAACAGAAATCTTAAAATTAGGGTAGTTGCTACTAATTGCTTGCTCTGATTTAAATTCAAACTCTTTTCCCACTTCTTTTCAAAACTACTTTCAAAAAAGGCTTATTTACAAGCTAAAGTCCTTATTCAAAAATCTTTTCCTATTCACACACGACACTTTTCAAACAATTCAAACAAACAAAGTGAGCTAAGCAATTAAAAGCTCATGGATAACCATGGATATCAAGGGTGCTTACACCTTCCCTTTGTATAACTTACCCCCCGAACTCAAAGTCTTTTAAAAAGGTTTTTTTTTTCTGTTCTTTTAGCCTTTCTATATATTGGATAAAATAAAAGTCGGTGGAAACTCTTGTTATCTGCAACATTTCTTTAAAAAAGTCAGTTCTCCCACCGTGTTATAGAGACCCCTATTTTTGGAGGTCGTGGACCCGGTTGCCTAGGCCCAAGGCGGTATCCAGTAATATCTCACATAGATGTTCATTGACCTCGAATGAAAACTCGAACTCTTGCTCAAATGGATTGCACTTTGACTATAATAATGCACGTCAGTATGTTGTTCTTGGCCTAATTCATACAAGAGTCGCTTCATCCATAACATTTATTTACAAGCTTATGTACTGCGATAAACTATGTGCATGTGGTACACCAATATAGATTGTATCAAAATGTTGATTTTCTCAACATCTCATATACTCAATTAACTCTGATGGTGGTTGGTTTGAATGATTTTTAGAATTGAAATGTGATTTTTAGAATTGATATTGTCTAGTTTTTTATTATCACCCTCCTTCTATTATTTATAATGAGGGTGTACTTGATATGTAAACATCAAATGACTCAAATGTAAAGTTTTATACTTGTAAATCGCCTACAATTGAGTGTTGACTTACAATAGACTTTAGAACACGACATACGATTTGAACTTGGGTTGGGAAATAAAGTTGCATGCAATGATTCAACATTTTATTTGATTGTGTCACAATGAAACACTCCTTGTCAGCAATGTTAGAAGAATGTGTAATCTTGAGACTAGTGCTCTTTATGGTAGTTTCTCTACAACTAATAAAGATGTGATTCGTTACTAAAGGATTGTCACCTTATACAAGATATTTTGAAATTTATCCCTATTAGGTATACTCGACGATTTTTCTCAATATTCACGTCTAATGATTAGAAAAAGAAAGGTATTCATTCTTAACCTCAACAAATTTTCCTTCGTGCTTTCTAGTGGGTATGAAGATGAAAATTAAGGCAACATAGACTTATGGGTGACAACTAATAGAAGAAGCATGATGTACTTAAATACATTCATACTTTGTATAAAAAAATGAATTATCATTTGTTAGGCAAGGTAACAAATGACAATGCTTGAAGGTGAGTGTGGTGGCAAGCTCCACAACTAGGTCTAGTGAGATTGAATGTTGATGAAAGTTTCAACCCTCCTTGAGGGATTGGAGCTTACGATCTTATTTGGGACGAGAAAATAACTATTTTATGTATGCTAATGATAGTCAGAGTGATGTGTTATCTGCCAATTTTCTTTTATCATAATATCATAATTTTGTCCTTCTTTTCCATCATGATCTTTAAGAGTAAATATAGTATCATATAGTCTTTAGTCTATTCAATTGATGACTCAAATAAATAACATAGAGTTTCATGTTTACGACTCACTATTTCTAATGATTACTAGTATGATAGATTACGCCCCCACTTAGTACTACAAACATGGGTTTTCACCTCAGTTGCAACAAGACGTTTATCTCGATTGATAGGGCGAGGAAATGTAGGGTTTCATAGAAAGTAGCTACTTTCACCCTCGAACTACTAATAACCTAAGTAAAATGTTGCTCTAGTCATGGGTTTGATCCCCAATAATAGCATTTTCAAAATGACGCATGTTTTTTCCCTTCGGTTGGTAGTTCTAATCGAGATGAAATGTAGCCCCCCTTTTGCCCTCTATTGTATTTTTAATCGAGGGGGTATATGTTAGGGATGACTTTTTGCCTTGGTTGAGACTTTTAACTAAGCGGAAATGTAATTTATCTTCTATCACTTTTATTGTACTCTTTGCATGATGGACGGAGCGAAATTTATTTTAAAGTATAAACATTTGTTATTTTATTAATATAGGTATATCATAAAAGTATAACCATTTGTTTAATAAATAAGAAATTGCATCATTTAGATAAGAATTACAACCTAGAAAGAAAATGGCTAATGGTAAGAATTTTTGAAATGGAAACGTTAAATTGTATTGTAGCAACACAACTTGATGTTTGCAAGTTGTGTTGCAACAACACTACTTAATGTTTCCTTTTCAAATTCATATCCTTCACCATTTTTCTTTTGGGTTGCAATTTTACTAGATGATGCAATACATTCTTTCCTAAAAAAATGGTTATGCTTTTATGACATACCTATATTAATAAAATAAATAAATGCTTATACTTTGAAATAAATTTCATTTTGTTAAGCGCAAAATATGAAGAACACACTAAAGTGATAAAAGATATAAATTTTGGAAAGCCACCATTAACATGAGAAATACACAAATCTAACATATTGCATTATTATTTAAATGAATAATTCCCTTAGAAACAACTCTCATGTACTTTGTGATGCAAGTTCAACCATTAATATCACTACCTTATAAGGAGTTTCATCTTTTTCCTGCATCAAATATTAAAAGTTGAGTCATCTCAACAACAACAATAACACAACAACAGTAATAGCAATAACAAAAACCAACAAAAACAACAACAAGAACAACAACACAACAATAACAAGAACAAGGACAAAATCAATAGATTGTTTTCATCTTAAATCTAAACAACAACAACAACAAACATAACAGCAAGAACAACAACACAACAACAATAACAGCTATTGTTGGAGATCAAACCCATGACCAAAGCAACATTTTAGTTCAGTTGTTAGTAGTTTGAGGGGGAAAGTAGTTACTTTCTATGAAACCCTATGTTACCTCACCCTATCATAAAAGCATAACCATTTGTTTAACAAATAAGAAATTGCATCATTTAAATAAGAATGATAACCCAAAAAGAAAATGGCTAATGGTAAGAATTTGAAATGGAAACATTAAGTTGTATTGCAACAACACAACTTGATGTTTCCAAGTTGTGTTACAGCAACACTACTTAATGTTTCTGTTGTGAATCTTGTAATGAATTACGACAAAATTCAATATCAATTTGTGAGGCAAAGAATAGTAGCAACCAAAATAAATGGTCTACAACAATAATAATTTATACACGGATAATATAACAACATAAGGAGAGAAAAAACGAAGGTTTGTTTACCCAGAACGATCAAACAATCTACTCTAGGGGAGAGAACAACTCTCCAATTCACTATATTCAGAAAGTTGTTACAAGAGATTATAGATGAGTTACAAGAAAATAGCTTTTGCCTTCACGTTCCCAAGAACAACCCTGAAGGCGCCCAAAAAATTAACCTTATTTTCTACCTAAGTGTTTCCTAACCTCTTCAACCTTCAATATATGAATAACCCAAATCCAAGGTGTAAAAAAGTGTTTCCCAATTTCTCAATTCCCTTAGATAACTCCAAAAGTTTCCTAAAAAACCTTGCATTTCTAAGGTTTCCCTTGAGAATAGACAAAACCCTTTAAACCCTTGCTCTCCCTTGTTGTTGTAAGCTCTAAGATTGTCACACTATAATAACAAAAGAGATACATATTTATAATAACCGAAATCCAACAAATCTATAACAAATCTCAAAACATATCTCCTTAATTGTTAGAATAGAAGATATTATTATAATATTATAATATCTCTCAAATACTATAAATATCTTATTATATCTCTTAGACTATTATAAATATATATCTTATAAAATATTTTAATATTAATTTATAAAATATCTCTTAAAAGATATTATTATAACCACTACTACATTTGTTCCTTATGTTTTATATAATATTTACGAAATACTCACCCTTTCTGTTTGAATGTTGTCTCCACGTGGGTAACGCGCAGGTAATCAGGAGAAGTTCGTCGAAGTTAGAAGATAGCTTCATGGCGTCCTTTTACCGTTTGTTTAGATTGAAGGAAGTCTTGCTCTGATACGTAACATCGGGGTCAGGGTCGCTATGTTTTAGAACTATTATGTTCACTTTGATTATTTGAGTTTGAATTACATTTTGATGTTGCTGCTTTGAGTTATAACTCATGAACCATGAGGTTTAAATTGATGTTTTCTGAAGATTATTTTAAAGATGTTTAAAGTTATGGATTCTGATGCGAGATAAAATGCTTTGATTTATGATGATGAATGAGATAGAGTTTTTAAATGAATTTTGAGGACCCGTGTTACGAAGTATGACTATTATTTGTAAAGTTTTTATGACGATGTGACACTCTTATTGGTGATTTTTATTTGATGTAATTCATATTATATTATGAGTATTCATTGTGGGTTAGAAGGGTGTTACAGATCGACCATACGGACAACCAGTTTTCAGACGTTATGTTCAGGTTTCAAGTCACTGATAAAATGAGTGGTCTTGACATAATTCTTCACAAAACTGAAATGAAAACAACATAAATAAAAAGCTTAAATTGAAACTCAATAAAGTCACACATAAAACCAAGTAGATCATAAAACCATATTGTTGAAAACAAAAGGATGTAGCACAAGCTATAGACAAGACCGGAAGACAAGCTACTAAAAATGACTCGTATGTAACTTTTCAGTTTCATCTACTTTTCCAGAAAGAAACACAAGTTTCAAACACAAGCATGACATGATAACACAAACTTTAGCATTTCAAGCTGAAATAATCCAAAACTAAATGAAGAAGATGAACACCAAAAAGTAACTAATAATAATGAACTTGAACTTGAAGATGAAACATGGAAAACAAAAGTAAACCAAGATAAACAGACAAGATTGCATAACACAAAGTTCATAAGCAATGTAAAATAATGATGTTACCTTACTGTTGTTGTACGAAGTCGTTCCTAGTACAGCTCAACCGACGATGGATTTTTCTTGGAAGGGTTGATGTGAGGAGGTAGAAGGGAGAAGAATGAGTTTAGAAGTGAGAGGAAAATATATGTAGGTTGGTTCATCTTTGGAAAACATGCAAAAAGATGAAAGAAACTGGGTAATGCATGGTACCAAAATAATAGGAATGCATTTGAAAAGTTGCTGCCAAGTGTATAAAAGGATTAATCTGATTGGTTCATTGATATTGATTTAGTCAACTATCATAATTAGGGACATTTTTAAGTGTAAAATTATTTAAAAAGAAATGAGATATTAGGGAGATACTACGCATGTTACAATCGAAATGAAAGAACGTAGAGTGTTATATATATTTTGAAAAATATAATTGGTTTACTTTATCTCTCGAAGAGGTTGGTAAACGCAACTGAGGAAAAATGTAATTTGTTTTTCACTTTTTAAAAAAAAAAAATGACACCTCTATTTTATAAATAAAACACAAAATTATTATCATTGAGAGTCAAACCCCTGACCTTTTAGTCATTTTCCTTTAGTTGAAAGTTACAATGGAAGTGAAATATTATAATAAATGCAATGGGAGTCAAACTCATAAACGGTTAAAATTTCCCCTTTGATTTGAATTTCCAATTGAGAAAAAATATAAATTATTTTTAACTTATAAATTTTTTATAAAAAAAAAAGGAACACGCTCAATTTTTAAGATTTCACTTCAGTTCTTTATAAAATCAAAGTGAAAATGCTATTAAAAAATGTATATTTTGATGTATTGACTTGGTGATTTATCATGTGAGAACGTCCTTCACACTTAATGTGTACATATGTGCTTTCAACTCTTTTTCCTTTTGTTTTGTATTGAATAAAAAAAAAAGTTTGTAGTGCATGTCAAATTTATTGTTCAATTACATATCACCTATTAAGATTTTCTTCATCTTGTCAATGGGAAAGTGTTTAATAATTAAACAACAAATAACAATTAGAAGAGTGTCATATCCTTGCTAATTTATCACCTTATTGAATTAATCCTTCACACCACATCTTTCTCATTAGCTAATTTATCACCTTATTGAATTAATCCTTCGCACCACATCTTTCTCATTAGTTAATGCCACAAAATTACAGTACAATAAAAGTGAACACCCGATTCACGAGAAAGTGGGATAAATTGCTTTCTTACCACAGCATAACATTAACACAATAAATGCAGCTCTTACTAATAATACTAAAATCCTCATTTTCATTAACTCACTTTGATTATAACAAGTACATTGAAATTCACTTAGAAAATTAAATTAACATTTAACATAATCAAGAGTATAACTAATCTCACTAGTGTCCATGGTTCACAAACCTAGCAGTAGCACCACAAGTAAGAGCTTGTGCAGGAACTCTCCCAATTTTCTGAACACCCTCAGCAAAAATAACACCCATTCCCATATGCAAATGAGGCTCAATATGACAATGAAACGCCCAAACACCAGGATTATCAGCCTTAAACCTTAAAGCTGTCCAACCATATGGAAATATAACCGCAGTGTTCCTCAAAGGCGCACGCGTCAAGTTAAACTTTTTCTCATCAACACCAGGTATAAATTTCCCATCTCCATATCCCAAAACCCAAAAATCATGCCCATGCAAATGCCAGGGATGAATCTCACTACCATTCCCATTCAACTGGTTTGCATTCTGTAATACAACATCAACAATATCATTCAACTGGAAAATATAGACACCGTTACCGGTAGTTGTGTTCGGGTTAACTGGATTCTTAAATATGTCGTAGTCCATAGGATACGTCCTTGGTGGCGGTTTTCTATCAAATGTGTTTTTCAGTTTAAACTTCAATGATCCTAAGTAAGGCGTAACCGGTAATACTAATGAAACATTGTTGATAGACCATTTAGTATAATCCCCGATTTTGTTTTGTGTGTTGAGGAGGAGAATTTTCTGGTTTGAGATTTTTGGTGGCTGCGGTGTTCCCATTTTGGAAATGACTTGTCTTGTGAAGGCTTTGCTACGTTCGAAATCGTTCCATAATGGAGTTACCGGTGGAGGTGAAGATGGGAAGACTGAGGCTGAGATTGTTTTGTAGTTGAGGATTGTTAGGGCTTGTGATGTGTTTGGTTTTCTTCCTCTGACGCCTATTGAGAGCCAGTAGTTTTTGTTTGGGTCTTGATCTGTTGTGAGAAGGACGGAATAGGTTTCGCCGGAGTAGATGTCGATGTCGTCAACGGCGAATGGATGCACGTAGTTTCCATCTGCTTCCACTACAATGAGCTTGTGATTCTACAATAACAGAAATTATGAGGTAATGTTAATGGATGAAAGAGTAAATTTTCTGTTAAAAAAATTAATTTAAAATTTTTTTTGGTTTAATTAGTAATGCTAAAATTGTGAAAAAAAATCTAAGTGAAGTCAATATCGCATTACATGGTTTTGAGACCAGCATACTCATTTTCTAAAATTTTCATATGACGAAAGGTTGTCGATCTGTTAGACATATCTGTTTTACCCTAAATTTTTTTTATATGGTGTATTAAATTTTTTATCCATATTTTCTAATAAATCTACTATGCTATTTTGCAAGTGTGGGAGGAATGAATATTTTAAAAATGCACATTCTACTATGTCCACCTCCACCTTATTTTTTTATGCTTTTGTGGGAACGGATGTAAACGGGACAAACTTCCGTTACCATCCCTAATCCCTACCATGTGGAGTTGTGATTTAAACTATCATTAATACTAATTTAATATAAAAAGATTTGCTCTTAAAGCTACCCCACCTTGATAGTCAAGTGTCAACAATGATTCCTTTTCTTATTTTTGGTTTCAAATTTGATTCTTTTGTATTTGGTGGGAAGTAGAAAGAATGAAATATCTAAGATAAAAGCCTAATTATACGACAGCTACGTTATAGTGATATAATTAAGACGCGCATAATGGATGATAATAATGGCATATTCAAAATAGACACACACAAACAAATTAGAAAATGACAAAGTTATATAAACGTTAAGAAGAAAGAAACACATAATTAAGCAGATTTATATATATGGTAGTACGAAATAATGCAAATGTATATACTTAGTGGGCCATAGCTATAGAAATAGATAGAAAACTTACCGAGATGGCCAAGTTAAGTGAAGCTAATGACGTTGTACTAGCAATCCTAATTCTGTAGGTTTTCTTTGGCTCCACATGAAGAATCTGAGGGGCACATTCTTCACCACCTTTGAAATTGCATTGTGGTAGAGTGGTGTTCACAAATTTAGCTGCTAGGGAACAGTTAAACTGTCCTCGTCCATTGATGAGCAGTGACTGAAAAAAATTTGTGTCATAGGTTAGAAAACAAAATCACTTTTAGAAAGTTGCGCATGCATTTTCAAATTAGAAAAGGACACTGTTGCTTTTGTTTTGGTTCTCTTATGTTATTTTATTTACCTCTTTTGAGTCAATATAAAGCTACCTTAACGTGGCCAATTGTATGTTCACAAAAAAAGGGGAATATATAACAAGTGGGGTGGCGGTGGCTTTAGCTCACTAGTATAATAGAAAAAAAAAATTCAACAATACTTTTGAAAAAATGGACCACCCCGCTACTATTTACTTTTATTCTCTCTGATTTTATTTATAAGAAAAACTTTACTTTTTAGATTTATTAAAAAGACAATATATTTCATTCATATTATTTAGAGATATTAATTATTTACTGTATTTAAAAATAATTTTTTTTTATAAATAAAATAGTAATTATTTACCGTATTTAAAAGTAAATTTTTTCTTATAAATAAAAGAGAAAGAGTATTAGGCATAATTCGATCCGGAAAATGTGTCTGTAGTCTTTCAAAATGTTCTATTTATATGTCTATATTCCATGAGTGTCATTTCTTTTGTTTCAATTCTTTTATTGGGTTTAGCACTAATGCGGATGTGGTGGATCTCACAAACAAAGATTATTATTGGTGTTCATGAATAATAATATTAAAAAAAATAAAAAATAAAAAAATAAATGAACATGATAGAAAAAAAAATGTACCTGTGGTTCACCAATCCATCTCATTGGAGCTGAAGAAAGACCAACCTCTTGTTCATGAGAACTTTTGTGCCAAAAATCACTAAGAAGCAAGTTGAACTCACCATCATAGTGAAATGGTTCCGTTTGATTCCCTGGTAAATTTACTATTAAAGAACCATATAACCCTGCTGCTCTTTGCATACCATAGTGTCCATGGTAAAAATATGTTCCAGGCTGCACCATATAATTAACCATTAATATAATATTATAAATTACGCTCCAATAAAAGAAAAATATGTGCCACTTGGAGTTAAATAATTGATCAAATTATTCAACTGAGGAGAAAAGAACAAAACAAATTAATTACCTTGTCAACTTTGAATCTGTAATGAAAAGTTTCTCCTGGATTTATAGCACACTGTGATATTGCAGCAGTTCCATCAGCCCAAGGAGTATCAATCTGCATATTAATATTATTATAATATTAATTAAAATTAATTAATAATAATTAAGTTACTAAAATAGATAAAATATATTAGTTATTCAATGTAACTGATAAAAAGTAAATTTTTTCTTATAAATAACATCAGAGATAATAATATTTAAATTTACCTGTCGGATTCCATGCCAGTGAATAACAGTTCCTTCTGTGGAAAGCTTATTGGTGAGAGCAATGGCAAGAGTGTCACCAACTTCAGCTGTAATAGTTGGGCCTGGAAACTGACCGTTGATTCCCATCACAACATGTTCTAAGCAATCTGGTGTTTTGATCATGTATTCCACATCAAAGTTGTAGTGTCTGATTGTTGCTCCATATGATAACTCCAACAATATTCCCAACCATAAGCACCAAACAAAAGCTGTTTTCAACAAACTCATTGTTGATGAGTTTGCTTTTGCTCAGAGGAGTTGGAAATATTTGTGTGTATCTATGAAGAAATGAAAGATGGATTGTGTTATTATATAGGAAAGTTTTAGTACATGTTGTAGCCTAGGCTACTAGATTTTTTTTTATTATTGTAAATAGCTCGTGGTGTAATGATTTTTAATATTAATATATTTTTGGATGCTTTAGAATAAAACAGCTAAAAAGAAGTTAAAGAGAAATGTTTTTTAAGATACAAATTATGTTTGAATGGGAAGACTGTTTTTGACCGATCTAATAGATTTGAATGTGATTTTGAAAATTAAAAATAAATAAATAAATAAATATTTTATTTATAAATTTTGATTGAGTAGCAATACTTATAAAAAAATTTAAGACCTTGGTGAAAAAGTGTCAAAACTACTCTTTGTAGTTTCTCATTTTCAAGGTGAAAGTGCATGTGGATGCAAGGTGAAGTAAAAAAGAAAAGTTAATCTAAACATGCACTTAAACGAAATTCATTTTAAAATAAAAGAAATAATTATCAATATTTGTCTAAAAAAACTAGATTAATTATGTTTCAAATAATGGTTAAAATCAAATACTATAGCAGTAATTAAGGTAACAAAACTAGTTAGACTTTTATACATTGGGAAGAGAGGCAAAAGTAACTATCTAGTTCAGACAGCATTGCAAAAAGAGATACATTTATGACTTTTACATGCTTTTGAAGAAGAAGAAAATGAAGACTTTTACATGCTTTTTACATACTCCCTCCGTCTCATAATAAGTGTCCTATTTGAGTTTTGCGCGGTTCTTAAGAAAATGATTGGATGTGTTGGTTTTAATGATAAAGTTAATATCATTTACTAAAGTACCCTTATTTCTTATAGGTAGTAGAGTAGTTGGAAAACGTGAAAGTTAATAAATAGGGGTATAGTAGTGGAAAAAATTAATAAATGTTGCATTGGTTTTCTAAAGAGACATTTATTTTGAGACATGAAAAAAGTGCAAATGAGACACTTATTATGAGACGGAGGGAGTACATAATAAAAAAAAGTGCAATGATAAATAAAGTGAATACTTTTTTTAGGTTAGTTATTGAAGGAATCAATATGACACATAGGTTTGACATGGGTTTCTTTTATTACAAATGTGAAAATGGTAACAAAAAGTGATAAATTCTACTTACTTTTAAGATTGATTCTTTGACCTATTCATGTAAACCATTGTTTTCATCGATTTCTTGTAATAATCAATGTTTTCACTCTTGAGGACGTGTAATATATGCTCTCATCCTCTTCTCTTAAATTAAGTAGATCTCTTCTCTTTCTTAAAAAAATAGAGATATGAATCATTATAGTTTTAAATATATCATTTATTTAATTTAAAACTATAATGATAAATAACTCTATTTTTTTAAAAGAAATGAAGAAGATCTTAACTCCTCATTTTTGTTTAGAGAGATATCTCTTTGTATTTAAAATTTGTTCTCAAATAGATGATTTATGCTCCGTCTTTTAAGTTGAATTTATTCTTTACCTTGTGACTTGTAAATTTATATATTGATTTAGAGTTTTTTGTTGGTGTTTAGTTGTAAGACTATTTTTGGGGTTAATTTGTTAATCTATCTATCTATCAATTTTGAATACCGATTATGTATACGTTTGTTATTTTGGTATGGTTGTATGCTGGTTTTTTGTGATAACTCTTAACTTTCTTTCCTTAATTTATCTTATCATATCATAATAGAGTGTTGAATATTAAATGATATAATTGAATTAGCGGTTAAGAGACATCGGATAATATATGACTTCAACGTGTTTTTATGAGTATGGTAATTCTTGTTCTACAAATCGATTTTATAGGGTTGAATTAGTTTCAACCATAATTTTTAACCTTAGTTTAATATAACCTTTGAAAATTATATAATAGTGAATCTTTACTATTTTTAATTTAAACAAATATAAATTATTTTATTAAAAATTTCTTTAAAATTCACATTTAAATCAGGTCTATATAAGACAATCCTTATATAATTTGTGTTGAATGTGGCTGTTAAAGATATCATTTTCAACTTTCAAAAATTAAAAAATACAAATTTTGCTGAAGACAAAAATTAAATAATGTGAATAAGATTAAGAAAATGTTTTCACACTTGAGAGAGAAATCACAGATAATATATTTGACATTACATCTTGTTTTGGAATATGTGGGATCTACAAACAAATGAGTGTTCTGTGTGTTCCAAATTATGCAGGTACAAAGCTACAAATTAGTATTTATTAAAATTTTCTTTTCTTTTACTTGCAGGAAACTAAAAAAAAAAAACTCCATACAAAATCACATTGAAAGAAAACATTTTTTAAAATAGATGTCCGTTAATGTATTACATAGTAGAAATTGGGGGATGATTGAAAACATGGAGAGATTCATTTTCCGGTTTGAGCATTTTTTTAAATTGAAAAAAATGGCAATTGAATCAAATTAAATAAGTACATCTCAGCATGTGCATTGTAAATAAAATATGAATGAAGTGGCAATAGTAGCCTCATGTGAAAGCAATGGCAATAGTAGACCCATGTTGCCTATATTTATTTGTATATTCTCTTTGTTTATTTCAAAAATAAATAAAATTATACAAGGTAGGATATTGCACAAAGCTAGTCAATTTTGACTAGTTATTTTTTAAAAATTTAATTTCCAATTTTAGATTGAGTTAATCAACTAAAACAAATTAAATAATACGATATTTTTTTTTAGAAAATTATGAAGAAGATTAGACATTAGAGCTCTGTCCTGCTAAGTTATGCAGGGAGAACCCAATTAATCCAAAGTGTTTTGTTTGCCACAACAAATTATTGGCTTCAATGCCTCTCCATGTCAAAGATGATAATAAAAAAGATTGAAGCCACCTGCAGATCTTTCCTTTGGACTGGAAAAGCAGAAATTTTTAGAAAATCTCTAATAGCCTTAAAGAAAATATGTAAACCTCGCATATTTGGAGGCCTCAACTTGATCTCTCTAGCAGAATGGAACAAAGCAAACTTGTGTAATCTGATGTGGAACATTAGCAACAAAGCTGACTCTCTTTGGATTAAATGGATCCAAACATATTATATAAAAAAATTACAATGTGTTGAGTGCCACTGATGACTGAGAGCTGCTTCTGGATCCTTAAAAGTATTCTGAATCAAAGGCAAGAAATATGTGGGAACCAAGCCTAGAACAACTGCAATATCAAGAAGAAATTCAGTACAAGATGTATTTGTGAGGAAATGAAAGGTGACTGAGCAAAAGTGGATTGGAGGAAACTGTTCTATGCAAATTTGGCCAGGCCTATGGCTTTATTCACTCTATGGATGGCATGCCATGGTCGTTTGCCAACAAAAGACAGGCTATGCCGATTTGGCATGATAAACAATGACAATTGTCTGTTCTGCACAGGGAAGGAAAGCCAAGAACACATGTTCTTCTCTTGTGATTGCCTAAAGCCTATCTGGCAGGAAATTCTTAATTGGATGGGAGTTACTCATGTGCCTCGAGGATGGAAGGAAGAACTTGAATGGACTATGAAAGCAAGAAGGGGGGAAATGGAAAAGCAAAACTTCTCAAAATAGCTTTTGCATAAACGATATATTCGTGTTGGCGCCATAGAAATGATACAATCTTTGGGAACATTCAAAATACAAACATTACAACATAGATTATGGAAAGTATAATATATAGATGTTGGACCACACCCAACATGAGAGTACACATAGTTAATTTACTTTTGTAATAGTGTGAATAGTGAGATTTGTTGTTAGGAGTTGTACCAGCTGGATCCCTTTTGCGATCGCCTTGTATCTTTGTGTTTTTGGTTGCAATCAATATATTTGTTTCCAAAAAAAATCACTACGATTGTTTTTTACAACTTTTTGTTTACTTATATGAGCAATATTCCTATTTAAAAATAAAACATATCATTCAGCAATTAGAATAAATGATTAGATCATTAATATAAAATTAAATCATTAAATTAATAGAAAAAAAATCTTAATAGAAATGGCTATCTTATTACTGTGATACTGAATTTATTAAATAGAACAATTAAAAAATAGATAAAATTATAATTAATCATGTACTAAAAGTTCATAGATCCCATTTTATAAATAAAATAAATGAGCGTTAGATGATAGTAAGTTAATTAAAAGAAAGGTGCTATAAATTTTTTAGAATTTATAGATTAATTAATTTAGTGAATAAATAATAAATTAAAATTTTTAATATATTTATATATATCATAAAACTTAAATATTATAATTTATTTCCATATAAAATTTATTAATTAAATCTTTTGACTTCATGTCTGATACATTTCTGGATTTGTCTCTGATTATTACCTTTAAAATAGTTTTTGCTTCTCCAAACTAACAAGTCCCAAAATAAATTAAGATAGAATTTCCCCATTTTAATAAAATAATAAAATGATAAAATAATTTTATAAAAACTAAGTTTAAAATATTTTAACACATAAACAGAGTGTATCATTTATCTATATGTTTGTCTACGGATATTTTTAATAAATCAAATCAATAACTTTTGTTCACTTAAAGGATTTAACTTGAAAAAAAATTATAGATAACTTGTGTAGAAGATTTGAGAAAATGTGTCTTCGTGCTTGGGTATTGGTGTTTGAATGTGCGAAATTGAATAAAAGTTCTAATAAAAACAAATATAAGAGTATTTGAAGAAACAAAGTAAACAAAGAACACAATAAAAATAAAATAAAATGCATTGATTAAGAATTAGAAAAGGGACGTAGTTCACACATGTTTTCTCATAAACTATTTTTTCTCTGTAACTTGAATATTCAAGTTCTATAGAGAATTCTGATAAAATTTGCGAACCTTTACTACATGAATGAAGTCAACTTATATGCTAAATACACTAACAACCGTCGATAACGGTTACTACCCTAGAACACGACATATATCCTATTATGTGGGCTTCTGTCTTCTGATATGTTTTCACGTGTCTTTGGTCTTTGAACTACCTCTAAACTGTTGTTTTACTATTGAACTCATCTTTACAACCTCTAACCACCTTTGCAAAGAGCATTTTTGTTGAATCTTGTAGTCTAGTGTCAAAATGTCTCTAGATCACCTCATCTTTGGACTAAAGAATATACTAAGTTCCAAAATTTGATAGGCGAATCAAATTCACCTATTTTATACCATACTTTCATGTTGAAATGCTAACCCATTTTAAACTTTTTCGAGATTCTGAACATATTTTAAAGAGAGAGTGATTCTAATCTTATGGACCTGTTCCTGATATTCTTCCAAACCAGGCTTAGTGGGTTTCAGTGTAGTGTTGAAAATCATAGACTAACAGATGCCCCAAAAATACAACTTTTGATCATGTTTGCAATATGAAAGAAAGATGTTTTTTGTAACCTCTTGATACTATTTATAGTAGTTTACATACGTTATCAGCATCATGATCACTTTTACCAGGCCATCATGGACCATAAGATTAACTCACATTAAAATAAAATCATTTAATTTAATTTTCCTCCAAAAATCAAAACACCAAATGTCCAAATTAAAACATCACATATCCAGATTTTTAGAGGGAAACTGAAACTTTTTCTTCCACAACTATATATGCACCTTCCTCTCTTCCTTTTTTCTTTCGATACTTCTTCTTCTCAGAACCCTAAGAACTCTTATCTTTTGCAATTTTCATTTTCAATTTCTTCTTCAAACTTTAGAACAATGACTTCTTCTTCCTTAGTTCCAACGAAATAACTTCTAATCTTGTCTGCTAGTGATATCACTACTCCTACTCTCTCTGGTGATTGCACCTATATCCTTGAATCACCAATGGAGAAAGGAAAATCCATCATTTGGGCTTCCCATATATTAATCCATTTTCCGTCTAGGTAATGCTCATGTGTTTTTAGGTCTGTTTCCCACACTCTCTGCAAAATCTAATAAGTTAAAGAAAATTTTCCCTTATTATTGCCGCTGTAAATCCTGTGTGTTTGAAGACAAAATCTATTAGTTAGGTTTTTTGAGTTCACCCCAACGTGTCTTCCGTTATTCTTCTACCACCACCAACAATGAAGCTTATATCAATTGGATGGACAAAGTAGAAAAGAAGAGAGAACAGATTTGAAAAAACCAAGGTATATATAACTGGATTCAATTGTCTAGAACTGGCCCCAAATACAACTCTAATATGCTCATTTCAGCCAATTTTTTGGGATATGGCTCGACCAATATTTTATAAAAATCGAGAAGATCTCAATCCTTACTATGTATTAATTTATATCTAGAGACATCTCTCTATCTAAAACTTGTTCTTAAATGGATAAATTTATACTTTTTTTGGTTGAATTTATTTTTAACTATGCGACTTGTAAATTTGTATGTTGATTTTGAATTTTTTACGTTGATGTTGAGTTGTGTGAAAAAAAAATTTAAATAACAAGGTTTAAAAAAAAAATTATCAAAAAAACAAGTTTTTCAAAAAATTTACCAAAGTGTCTAGGTTTTGAAGACCCCCTGGAGTATGCGCCAAATGAATTGGCGCATTAGTACAAAAATTAGGAGTATGCGCCATATGGTTTGGCGCAAATGTGGAATTTTTTTTTTTTTTTTTACTTTTCACAACACATATACGCCAAATGAATTGGCTAATTCAAAAAATTTTATACTAATGCGCCAAATGGTTTGGCGCATACTCTAAGGGGTCCCGCAAAACCTAGACATTTTAGTAAATTTTCTGAAAACCTTGTTTTTTATGTAATTTTTTTTATAAACATTGTTATTTATCAATTTCTAATTGGGGTTAATTGGGGTTAATATGTTAATTTGTCTATCAATTTCTAATAATAATGATGTATATGTTTGTTATTCTTAAATGTTGTGTGCTGATTTTTTTTTATAGAATATTGAGCATTTTAATTTTTTTAACTTGGTTTATCTTAGGTGAACATTCAAGTATCTTGATTTTAGTGAGTACAAATATTTTCTTCCAATGAAATAATGATATTCAATGGCATGTAATACTTTAATATTATTTTATTTGAAAAAAATTAAAAATTAAAAATTATTTCTACTAAAAGTATTAATACATAATCAAAATTTATGGGTATCAAAAAATTTATCATTACTTTATTATTCAAAAATAGTGTTGAATGTTGAAGGTATAATTAAGTTAGTATAATATATACGTTTGAAAAATAGGTAAATTTACAAATACCATCAATTTTGGTTGAATACCAAAAATTTTAGTGAAAATAATTTAAATTTTTAATTTAATTTAAAATTAATAATTTTAGAAAAATATTAATTAATATTACTAATTGAGTGAGAGTATCAATATTCAATTAAATTTAAGAGTATCATAATATTCACCTAAAAAGATATCTAATAATGTATCGTTACTATTTTTAATTTTAAAAAATGTATAGTATTTTATTAAAATTTCTTTAAAATTCACGTTTAAATCAGGTCTATATAAGACGACCTTTATATAATTTGGTTTAAATGTCATTGTTAAAGATAATATTTTTGAACTTGTTGCTAAAGACAAAAATTAAATAATGTGAATAAGATTAATTATGTGTTTGAATTGATGGTGGAAAAATTAATTTGTATTAGAATTGGGTTTGGTATAATTGATTTTAATCGAAATTAATTTAGTATAATTAATTTATATTTTAATACATTTATGTAAAAATAAATTGAACAATAAATTTTAGTGTAAAAATCATCCAGATTCAATTCTGGAGACAGACACTATAGCCCTGTTTAGTAAGACATGTTTTCGAGTTTATAACTTATGTCTTATATCTTATAAGCTCATTTGATAATTTAGACCCGTTTGATAACGGTCTTTTCATCACGAGCTTATAGTTTATTTTACTAGCTTATAGCTTATTTTCTATACGCTATTTCAAATAGCATTTTAGCTTATGTCTTATAGTTTATTATTTTTTCTTCCTTTTTTATCCTTTTTATTTTTATTAAAATTCATTTTTAACCCTTATAATTTATCTTAATTTAAAATAAATAATTATATATTAAATATCTTTTATGTCATTTTACATTTATAAGTTAATTGAACCGTTAATTTTACCAAACACTTCAATTAGCTTATAAGCTATCAATCTCAACCATCCGCTATAGGCTATAAACATCAGTCATCAGCCATCAGTTATAAGTTATAAGCTATCATCTAGCTTATCAGTCAATCGTTATTTTTACCAAATAGACCTATAAATTTTAACTTAAGGTAAAATCAATTCTACTTTTAAAAAACCAAATAACCTCGAAAATACAATAAACTAATTTTACATCTTTAAAATCTATTCTCAACCTTAGACCATTTACAATGGTTTCAACACTCAACACCCATTTTTTCAACTCCCAACACTCCACATCATTTTCTCTCTCTTCCACCTAATAACTCAACACTCATTCAACTTTTACCTTCTCCAATGGTTTTTCACTCAACACCCTACCCCACCACTTTTTATTTTCATATTCTTATTTAAATTTTATTTTTATTTTTATAATTACATAAAATTACAATTATCGATTAAAATTAAATTAAAATAATAAATACTTAACAATTTATTTTTTAATTTTTTGTAATAAAAACAAAATTAGTTGGGATTTTGATAATTGTTGAGATTTTAAAAATTGTTGGGATTTTGGTTAAATGGAAAATTAGCAGAATTTTGAGTGTTAAAATGATTATTGGGATCCGTTTCACTAAAAAAAGACACTTAACTTCAAAATAAACACTAATAGAAAGATAATAATAAGATTAAGATAGTGAAAAATTTGGTTTTTTTTCTGTGTCCAAATCAAATGAACCAAGTCTCTATTTATAGAGAAAAAAAATTATGAATTTTGGTAAAAAAAAATAATAATAATAATAATTTGCAACGAAATAATTGAGTTCAAAGTATTAAATGGATAAAAATCTGGCCAGCCAATCAGAAGCTGCCACATGCCCCCTGCGTCAGCCTCAATTGTGTTGAGTTTTCTCAACACCTCTTTCTTCCACCTCACATTCAACACTACTCTAAACACCCATTAGAAGAGATTTTGCATGTTGAGTTCAACTAAACACACCCATTGCACATGGTCTTATAAAAATGGAACCAAACATGATACTAAGAAAATGTTTTCACACTTGAGAGGGAAATCACAAATAATATTTGACGCTACACCTTTGGGGAATAGGTGGGATCCGCAATCAAATCAGTGTTTTGTGGGTTCCAAATTCTGCAGGGATAGAAAGCTATACAATTGACTTTTTTGTTCTATCGGAAAGAAGAAAAATATTACTTGCTTTTGTACACGGACTTGTTACTTTCCTTACGCGTACAAGGGATATCAATGCTGATAATTTTTTTATAAGGGGGTTAAATATGTCTTTTATTTGAGAAAAAGAGATATGCATTGTAAAATATTTTTACACCGTCAATCAATCATAATCAAAAATTCAATTAAAATATAATTTTAATTTTAAAAAATTAATATAACATGACAAGTGTTAGAATTTTAATTGATTGTATGTAAAGTTAGTTTCTATTGTCAGTGTATTATCTTTAAACTATATTTATTTTTATAAAAACATTAAAATTTGTTTTTGTCCTTACAAAAATAAATGGTATATTTTAATTCCTACAAAATTATTATACACTAATTTTATTCTTTACCATTAAATTAATACAGATTTTTGAATAAATTTTTTACTGACATGTTTATACCGTATTAGAAAACTCCTTAATAAAAAATTCATAATTTAATTTTCAAATTGAAATTTATTTTACTTTAAATCATTATTTTTTAAATTTAAAAAATTCATATTTAGTTTTTTTCATTTTAAAAAATTCTAAAGTTTTATAAATAAATATTTTATAATATTTTAAACAAAAAAATTATTTAAAAATTAAAAATAATCAAACAGTTTTTAAATTTTTAAGAAATAATATGACTAGAACTGTATAAAAAAATTAAAAACTAACATATATCATTTTTTTAATAAAAATTTAAAATAAAATTTAAAATATTTATAAGAAAAAAAAACATATTTATTCTTTTGTAAAATCAAATTTGTTAATAAGTACTATCATACTATAGACCTATAGACCTATTTATTAGCTTTTTTTTAATGTTTAATGACCGAAAGAGAGAGGGGCACGAATAACATGATTACTTATCATTGTAAAATCATAGTTGAAAGAAAACATTTTGGAAAATAGTCAAGTCCGTAGGTCCTATTTTATTTTTTAAAAAATATCTTTTTAAATTTATTAAATGCAATATAAATTAAATATATTAATTATTGGAATTTTTTCAAATCTTTCAAATATATTAATTATTTATATTTTATTTCTTGAATAAAATATAAATCAAATATGTTAAATTATTGAATAAATTATTTTTCAAATTAATTGCCAAACTAGCTACCATCTTTTTAAACAATTTTTATTTTGCTACCAAAGGCCCTACAAATGTAATGGAGAGTACGTAATCATCTAAATATGCTAATTAATAAGTTCAAAGTTTACGAAGAATTTGGATAGTGAGTAATTGATTTATGTCAATAGTATAAATATGTGACTGACAAATGTAATTATCACAAAGAAAATGGATGAAAAATTAGTTTTAGAGTTGTTAGCATATTTTTAGTGTAATTTCTCTTTATTTCTCTCAGCATAAAAAAGTATTCATAACAAATGGTGCTTTCATTTATGATCTCTTCCCCCACTAATATAATGGAGATGATGATTTGATGTTTGATTGTGAAATAGATGTTTATTGGTGAATCCTTTGCAATGAGAAATATTTTAAGAAGTGGCTCACACTAGAGACACAAAAGATGATAGTGGTTGCCCGTGCCATGAAAGGTCTAGCACATGGTGGCTCCAATGGTATCTACGCCACCCATGGGTGACTTGAAATTTGTTCACTACAACTTTACTTTGGCAATTTAAACCTAAATTGAGGGTCATTTTACCCTTACCATATGATGAAGAGGATCGGGAGTTTAAACCACGACAGTTGCAACAAAGTGACAATGTTGATGAACAATCATCAGCGATGGAATAATGACTTTGTTATTTCAACCAACATTCTTCTTCACCTCTTATTGGGGATTTGAATTTTGCAGTACCGGATGATGATGATAATGAGTCATCCCCGCAAAGTAGATAAGGGTTTTTTCCTTCGTCCTCGATGATGAACATCTTGTTGAGGAAAATGATGATGTTGAAGGATAGAAAAACACTTAGAAAGGGGGGATTGAATAAGTGTGGCTTTAAAACTTGGACGATAAAAATAAATTGCACAATTATTTTTATCCTGGTTCGCTGTTAACGAAGCTACTCCAGTCCACCCCCGCAGAGATGATTTACCTCAACTGAGGATTTAATCCACTAATCGCACGGATTACAATGGTTTTCCACTTAGTCCGCAACTAAGTCTTCCAGAGTCTTCTGATCACACACTGATCACTCCAGGAACAACTGCTTAGATACCCTCTAAGACTTTTCTAGAGTCTACTGATCAACACGATCACTCTAGGCTTAGTTCACTCCTAAGACTTCCCTAGAGTATTCTGATCAACACGATCACTCTAGTTACAAACTGCTCAGCCAACTGCTAAGACTTCCTAGAGTATACTGATCACACGATCACTCTAGTTCCTTACAACTTAATGTAATCTATTCAAGAGTTTACAAATGCTTCTTAAAAGCGATAATCACAACTGTGATATTTCTCTTAACGTTTAAGCTTAATCTCACTAAGATATTACAACAGCAATGTAGTGAGTTGATGAAGATTCTGAGCTTTGATTGAACAGCGTTTCAGCAAGTTTATTTTCGTTCAGAGTTGTTAAGAATTGCTAACCTTGCTTCTCATCAGAACTTCATATTTATAGGCGTTGAGAAGATGACCGTTGAATGCATTTAATGCTTTGCGTGTTCCGTACAGCATTGCATTTAATGTTATACGCTTTTGTCAACTACCTCGAGCCTTGTTCACGCTGTGTCTACTGACGTAGCCTTTAGTAGCTTTTAACGTTCCTTTTGTCAGTCAGCGTAGTCTGCCACGTGTACTTCCTTCTGATCTGATGTTTGTGAATACGACGTTTGAATATCATCAGAGTCAAACAGCTTGGTGCATA
The DNA here is from genome assembly GCF_029867415.1 of Vicia villosa. Classification (NCBI taxonomy): domain Eukaryota; kingdom Viridiplantae; phylum Streptophyta; class Magnoliopsida; order Fabales; family Fabaceae; genus Vicia; species Vicia villosa. Next base: position 65,966,177 of record NC_081182.1, read on the forward strand.
GCATCTTCTGATCTTCTGACCTTGAAGTGCTTCTGAGCGTGATACCATCTTCTGATCTTCAGTGCTTCTGATCTCATGTTCTTCTGATGCTTCCATAGACCCATGTTCTGATTCTGCTTCGACCATCTTCTGATGTCTTGCCAGACCATGTTCTGATGTTGCATGCTGAACCATTTGAGACACATCTTCTGAGCGCTGAATTATGCGTACTCTTTATATATATTTCCTGAAAGGGAAATTGCATTGGATTAGAGTACCATATTATCTTTAAGCAAAATTCATATTATTGTTATCATCAAAACTAAGATAATTGATAAGAAAAAATCTTGTTCTAACAATCTCCCCCTTTTTGATGATGACAAAAACATATATAAATGATATGAATTTGCGATCAGAAAGAGTAGACGGCAAAAGACAAATTACACAGCTATAGCATAAGCATATGAATATGTCTCCCCCTGAGATTAACAATCTCCCTCTGAGATAAATAATCTCCCCCTGAAATAAATACTCGAAGAACTTTGATAAAAGACTTCCCTGATTATTTCGGTAGAGACGATCATATAAGCTTCTGCCTTCAGAGAATTCATAGCTTCTGACTTCTGCTTCCATTGGACAGCTTCAGAACTTGAATTTCTTTAGATCCTTAGAACACTCACAGCTTCTGATTCCTGCTTCCATCGTGGACAGCTTCAGAACTTGAATTTCTTTGATCTTCAGAACATTCACAGCTTCTGACTTCTGCTTCCATTCAGGACAGCTTCAGAACTTGAGTTTTCTGGATCTTTTAGAACATTCACATCTTCTGATTTCTGCTTCCCTCGGATAGCTTCAGAACTTTGAATGTCTACCAATCATCACTTCATGCTAGATTTGTATCAGAACATTGTTGAATGTACCAGAGCATCATCTGAGCATCTCTACATCCTGAAATGTTACAGAACAAAAACTAAACGACAAAAGTCAGCATGAACGAGTTAGAACATAAAATGTATGTTTGAACACATTATATGAATCAGAGCCGTATAGGCTGAAATAATGTATCAGAGCAAATAATGTGTCAGAGCCATAACATTATATGTATCAGAGCAAATAGAATTTTGTCAGAACAAGATAGACAATGATATTCAAATTCTATTATCAGTGCTTCTGATTCATTCTTCTTTCTTGCTTCTGATCTCTGAAGCTTGACAGCACTCAGCTTGCTTCAGTTTCCAAGAGCTTATTCCTTTTACAGAATAACGCTTCTTATGGTTTTGCTTCTAGTGTTTGCTTCTGAAGATTCACTTCACTTCTCTGTACCTGCAAAACACTTAAACCATATAGAACTTGCAGTTCTTGTTAGTGAATGTGTGGGAGCCTTTACCCAGCAACTGATAGATTTAATCAAATCATTTATCATTTATCTTCTCCCCCTTTTTGTCATAACATCAAAAAGAATATTTAAAAAAGATTCAGATGTATAAAACGACAAAAGAAAACACTGGAGTGTAAAAACAAAGAAACTTATTCATTGATAATCAAAAGAGGTTTACAAGAAGATGTGCAACAAACAGATGCAACAAGGAAAATAAAACTACTAAGACCAAATCCTAGGACCCTAGCTAAGACAACGTCTGTGCCAGCATGCCATGAAGAAGTGAAACGCCTCATTGACTGCTTCTTGGGCTTTCAGGCGAGGGATCAGGGAGACTTGGTCCTGATGCAGATCTTCCACCATCTTTACCAGAGACAACATCCTCAGCGGGTAATGATGAAGAGATTTCTTCAGAAGAGATTAAGGGAGAGGAAAGGTTAGATGAAGAGGAAGCCGAGTCTTGAAGGTCGAAAGATGAGGAAGAAGATGGAGATGATGGAGGGCTTTCACCAGGGGGATGAAACACACGTCTAGAATAGTTTCCAGACAACATTGCTTCGAAAGGATTCACCTTGAGAGGATCATAGGTGATTTTGATCTTTTTGGGTTTGGAAGGTGATGTTTCAGCAGCTTTTCTTTTGTTGTTTTGATCATTTTCATGATTTCCTGGGCTTGATGAAGAGTTCATGATGGATTTGCAGAAACTGAACAGGTAGGGTTTGATATGAATGCAAAAAAGATAGAGTGAATAGAGAAAATATGAGAGGGAAGGAGAAGTGTTTGAAGAGTATTTAAAAAGAAATAAAGTGAAACGAATGATGACTAGCATTTAATGTTACGTGACGTGAGGAGAGATAATAAAGACAAATGAGGTGACTAGCACAGTTACCTATGGTCGGCGTCCCTTCAACTGCACGCGCGCTTATCCATGAATAGTAACGACAGGTTTACCATCCCGAGATAAAACGTAACAGCTGTTTTGCTTTAAAAGAGGTTCTGAATCAACTTAGACAATGAAACGTTAGTAATAACCGAATCATAATTTCTAAAAGAATTCAATCAGAACTTCTGATTAAAAAAAAATGTTCCACATTCATTTCAGAAGATACTCATACATGAGAACTTCTCATCTTCTCATTCTGGGCATAAATCCATACTGATGTTCTTCAGAATGAACTTAAACCTATCTTCAGCCAGGGGTTTTGTAAAGATATCAGCCCATTGATGGTCTGTATCAACAAAGTTTAAAGATATAACACCCTTCTGAACATAGTCCCTTATGAAATGATGTTTTATCTCAATATGTTTAGCTTTTGAATGAAGAATAGGATTCTTAGATAAACATATAGCAGAAGTATTATCACAGAATATAGGAATGTTACTCTCAAATATCTGATAATCTTCCAACTGACTCTTCATCCAGAGCATCTGTGTACTACAACCAGCAGCCGCGACATATTCTGCTTCTGTGGTTGATAGAGCAATAGTTGCTTGCTTCTTGCTGTACCAGGAGATCAAATGACTTCCAAGAAATTGGCAACTTCCTGAAGTACTTTTTCTTTCAATTCTGTCTCCAGCATAATCAGCATCGCAGAATCCTACTAAGTTGTATTCTTTAGATTTTCTGTAAACTAAGCCAACATTAGTAGTACCTTTCAGATACCTTAGAATTCTCTTAACAGCAGTTAAATGAGATTCTCTAGGATCTGATTGGAATCTAGCACACAAACAAACACTGAACAGAATGTCAGGTCTAGAAGCAGTCAGATATAGAAGAGATCCAATCATACCTCTGTATAACTTCTGATCTACCTTCTTACTTACCTCATCCTTACCTAGGATGCATGTTGGATGCATAGGAGTTTTGGCTTCTTTGCAGTCTAGAAGATTAAACTTCTTCAGAAGTTCCTTCACATACTTGGTTTGGTGAACATACGTTCCTTCTGATGTTTGATTTATTTGTATTCCAAGGAAGTACTTGAGTTCTCCCATCATGCTCATTTCAAACTCAGCCTGCATAGACTTAGCAAACTCCTTTCCAAGTGTAGCATTAGATGTTCCAAAAATAATATCATCTACATATATTTGACAAATTAAAATATCCTTTTTAAAGGTTTTACAAAAGAGAGTAGTGTCCACTTTTCCTCTAGTGAAACCATTATCCAGAAGAAAAGAACTTAAGCGTTCATACCAAGCTCTGGGAGCCTGTTTCAATCCATATAATGATTTCTTAAGTTTAAAAACATGATTAGGAGACATAGAGTCTTCAAAACCAGGAGGTTGATGGACATAAACTTCTTCATCTATATAACCATTTAAGAAGGCACTCTTAACATCCATTTGATAGAGAGTGATGTTATGTTGAGTGGCAAAAGAAATTAATAGACGAATAGATTCTAACCTGGCCACTGGTGCAAAGGTTTCTGTATAATCAATCCCTTCTTGCTGACTATAACCCTGAGCCACCAGTCTGGCTTTGTTCCTTACCACTTCACCTTTCTCACTGAGCTTGTTTCTGAAGACCCATTTTGTACCAATTATATTGAATCCATCTGGTCTAGGAACAAGATCCCAAACATCATTCCTTGTAAACTGATTCAGTTCTTCTTGCATAGCAATTATCCAGTCTGGATCTTCTAGAGCATGATCAACAGAAGTTGGCTCGATCAAAGATACAAGACCTAATTGACAGTCTGCATTGTTCTTAAGGAATGCTCTTGTTCTGATTGGATCATCCTTCTTTCCAAGAATGACATCTTCTGAATGACCAGAGATGAGTCTGGATGATCTTCTGACAGATGGTTCTTCAGAAATACTTAGATCCTCCAGAGAAGCTGATACTTGATCTTCAGATTCTTTGCTTCTGAGAAGCTCTGCTTCTGATGCATTGCTTCTTGGCTCAACAACTTCTGATATGTCAATATCATAACCTGCAAAATTATCAACCTGCTTTGGTTTTTCAGAACCAAGCTTATCATCAAACCTGATATTGATTGATTCTTCTACAACCAATGTTTCAGTATTGTATACTCTGTAGCCTTTTGAGCGTTCAGAATATCCAAGAAGGAAACACTTTTGAGCTTTGGAATCAAACTTACCAAGATGATCTTTAGTGTTCAGAATAAAGCATACACATCCAAAAGGATGGAAATATGAAATGTTGGGCTTTTTATTCTTCCACAATTCATAGGGAGTCTTATTTAGAATAGGTCTGATAGAGATTCTATTCTGAATATAGCATGCAGTGTTTATTGCTTCTGCCCAGAAATGCTTAGCCATATTGGTTTCATTGATCATGGTTCTGGCCATTTCTTGCAGAGTCCTATTCTTTCGCTCTACAACTCCATTTTGTTGTGGAGTTCTAGGACAAGAGAAATCATGGGCAATACCATTTTCTTTGAAGAACTCTTCAAAGGATCTGTTCTCAAATTCAACACCATGATCACTTCTGACCTTTATGATTTTACACTCTTTTTCAGATTGAATCTGAATGCAGAAATCAAAGAACACTGAATGAGTCTCATCCTTGTGTTTCAAGAATTTTACCCACGTCCAGCGACTATAATCATCTACGATGACTAATCCATATTTCTTTCCTCTGACAGATGCTGTTTTGACTGGTCCAAACAGATCAATGTGCAAGAGTTCTAATGGCCTTGAGGTAGAAACAACATTCTTAGACTTGAATGCAGGTTTGGAGAACTTGCCCTTCTGACATGCTTCACAAAGAGCATCTGATTGGAATTTCAGATTAGGGAGTCCTCTGACAAGATTCAGTTTGTTAATCTGAGAGATCTTTCTCAAACTAGCATGACCTAATCTCCTGTGCCAGACCCACTGCTCTTCAGAAACAGACATAAGACAAGTCACCTTCTGACTCATAAGATCTTGCAGATCTGTCTTATAGATGTTGTTCTTCCTCTTGCCTGTAAATAGGATTGAGCCATCCTTCTGATTTACAGCCTTGCAAGACTTTTGATTGAAGATTATATCATAACCATTGTCACTCAATTGACTGATAGATAAGAGGTTATGAGTTAATCCTTCTACAAGAAGTACTTTAGAAATGGAAGGAGAGTTACCAGACTTTATAGTTCCAGAGCCAATTATCTTGCCCTTCTGATCTCCTCCAAACTTGACTTCTCCTCCTGACTTAAGCACCAGGTCTTGGAACATAGACCTTCTTCCTGTCATGTGTCGCGAGCATCCAGAGTCCAGGTACCATGACATGTTGTGCTTTGTCCTTCTTGCAGCCAAGGATATCTGCAATAGGAATAATCTTATCCTTAGGTACCCACATTTTCTTGGGTCCTTTCTTGTTAGATTTTCTCAAGTTCTGATTGAACTTGGGTTTAACATTATAAGCAATAGAAGGAACAGCATGATAATTTTTAATGTGAGAGTCATGATATTTCCTAGGTTGTGTCACATGCTTTTTGGTGTGTGTTAAGTGAAAACTTTGAGCATGTGAAGTGTGCCTAATATCATGAGAGTGGCCATACTTGAACTGATCATACAATGGCTTGTATGTGATTTTCATTTCATCAACAGGTTCAAGTTTGTATGGGGTTTCACCCTCAAAACCAATGCCAACTCTTTTGTTTCCAGATACGGCATATATCATAGAAGCTAGCTGACTTCTGCCAATACTTCTAGATAAGAACTTCCTGAAACTTAAATCATATTCTTTCAGAATATGGTTTAGACTGGGAGTGGATTTTTCTGAATCAGAAGGAGATCCAACATTATTGGATAATTTTAAAAGTTTTTCTTTTAATTCAGAATTCTCCAACTCAAGCTTCTTTGTTTCAAATTCAAATTGCTTTTTCAGCTTTTTGTATTTGAGACTAATCTGAGACTTGAGTTCCAGAAGTTCAGTTAGACCGGAAACTAACTCATCTCTAGTAAGTTCAGAAAATACCTCTTCAGAATCTGATTCTGATGTAGATTCTGATTCGTCATCTTCTGTCGCCATCAGCGCACAGTTGGCCTGCTCATCTTCTGAATCATCTTCTGACTCATCCCAGGTTGCCATAAGACCTTTCTTCTTATGAAACTTTTTCTTGGGACTTTCCTTCTGAAGATTTGGACATTCATTCTTGTAGTGTCCAGGCTCATTGCATTCATAGCACATGACCTTCTTCTTGTCAAATCTTCTTTCATCAGAAGATTCTCCACGTTCAAATTTCCTTGAACTTCTGAAGCCTCTGAACTTCCTTTGCTTGGTCTTCCAGAGTTGATTTAGCCTTCTGGAAATCATGGACAGTTCATCTTCTTCTTCAGATTCTGATTCTTCAGGATCTTCTTCTTTGGCCTGAAAAGCGTTAGTGCATTTCTTGATATTTGATTTTAATGCAATAGACTTACCTTTCTTTTGAGGCTCATTTGCGTCCAGCTCAATCTCATGACTTCTCAAGGCACTGATAAGCTCTTCCAGAGAAACTTCATTCAGATTCTTCGCAATCTTGAATGCAGTCACCATCGGACCCCATCTTCTGGGTAAGCTTCTGATGATCTTCTTTACATGATCAGCCTTGGTGTATCCTTTGTCAAGAACTCTCAATCCAGCAGTCAGAGTTTGAAATCTCGAAAACATCTTTTCAATGTCTTCATCATCCTCCATCTTGAAGGCTTCATACTTCTGGATTAAGGCTAGAGCTTTAGTCTCCTTGACTTGAGCATTTCCTTCATGAGTCATTTTCAAGGACTCATATATGTCATAGGCCGTTTCCCTGTTAGATATCTTCTCATACTCAGCATGAGAGATAGCATTCAGCAAAACAGTTCTGCATTTATGATGATTCCTGAAAAGCTTCTTTTGATCATCATTCATTTCTTGCCTTGACAGCTTTGCGCCACTGGCATTTACTGGATGTTTGTAACCATCCATCAGAAGATCCCATAGATCACCATCTAGACCCAGAAAGTAACTTTCCAGTTTATCTTTCCAGTATTCAAAGTTTTCACCATCAAATACCGGCGGTCTAGTATAACCATTGTTACCGTTGTATTGCTCAGCAGAGCCAGATGTAGATGCAGGTGTAGGTGTAGACTTTTCACTTTCATCAACCATCTTTTACTGAAGCGTTTTTCTCTTCCTGAATCTTTTCTAAACACGGTTAAGTGCTTGCACCTTAGAACCGGCGCTCTGATACCAATTGAAGGATAGAAAAACACTTAGAAAGGGGGGGATTGAATAAGTGTGGCTTTAAAACTTGGACGATAAAAATAAATTGCACAATTATTTTTATCCTGGTTCGCTGTTAACGAAGCTACTCCAGTCCACCCCCGCAGAGATGATTTACCTCAACTGAGGATTTAATCCACTAATCGCACGGATTACAATGGTTTTCCACTTAGTCCGCAACTAAGTCTTCCAGAGTCTTCTGATCACACACTGATCACTCCAGGAACAACTGCTTAGATACCCTCTAAGACTTTTCTAGAGTCTACTGATCAACACGATCACTCTAGGCTTAGTTCACTCCTAAGACTTCCCTAGAGTATTCTGATCAACACGATCACTCTAGTTACAAACTGCTCAGCCAACTGCTAAGACTTCCTAGAGTATACTGATCACACGATCACTCTAGTTCCTTACAACTTAATGTAATCTATTCAAGAGTTTACAAATGCTTCTTAAAAGCGATAATCACAACTGTGATATTTCTCTTAACGTTTAAGCTTAATCTCACTAAGATATTACAACAGCAATGTAGTGAGTTGATGAAGATTCTGAGCTTTGATTGAACAGCGTTTCAGCAAGTTTATTTTCGTTCAGAGTTGTTAAGAATTGGTAACCTTGCTTCTCATCAGAACTTCATATTTATAGGCGTTGAGAAGATGACCGTTGAATGCATTTAATGCTTTGCGTGTTCCGTACAGCATTGCATTTAATGTTATACGCTTTTGTCAACTACCTCGAGCCTTGTTCACGCTGTGTCTACTGACGTAGCCTTTAGTAGCTTTTAACGTTCCTTTTGTCAGTCAGCGTAGTCTGCCACGTGTACTTCCTTCTGATCTGATGTTTGTGAATACGATGTTTGAATATCATCAGAGTCAAACAGCTTGGTGCATAGCATCTTCTGATCTTCTGACCTTGAAGTGCTTCTGAGCGTGATACCATCTTCTGATCTTCAGTGCTTCTGATCTCATGTTCTTCTGATGCTTCCATAGACCCATGTTCTGATTCTGCTTCGACCATCTTCTGATGTCTTGCCAGACCATGTTCTGATGTTGCATGCTGAACCATTTGAGACACATCTTCTGAGCGCTGAATTATGCGTACTCTTTATATATATTTCCTGAAAGGGAAATTGCATTGGATTAGAGTACCATATTATCTTTAAGCAAAATTCATATTATTGTTATCATCAAAACTAAGATAATTGATAAGAACAAATCTTGTTCTAACAGATGTTGGTTCGAGTTCTTCTACTACAAATCTAACCCTCATTTCGACCTTAACCCCATCATACATTAGTTTGGAGCTCTTAGTCAATAACGTTGATGTGGTGAAATCAAAGTTCAAAGTTAATGTTATTTCTTATTTATCCTCATATGTCAGAGGGCAATTGAAGGATGCTATTTATAAGGTTTTCATGAGTCTCGACTCGGCGAGGTGGCTAGCGGATGGTTCCAACAATGTATTTTTTGGTATCTAACTTTGCTGCATTTCTCACCTCAATCATCGTTGTTATGATCTCTTTTAACTCTTCGATTGTGCTACCACTACTACGCACTACTATTCAAGACCATCCCCTGCGACCTAAGTCTACTTGAGTCACTATCCCTTTCAACAACGATAAATCTAAAAGAATAAGGGTTTCTCTTGTGCATTTTGAATGGCAAGAATTGAAAAGGAAATCCAACTTATGGAATCCAGCTAGTCAAACTAAAGCATTGAAAGAAAGCAAGTATGTGTACGTAAGCATAAGGTGTAATTTATCAGATATTCCTCACCATGCTTTCAATTGTGAACTTGTTCCATTTTCTCTATCTCTAAAATTGAGTAATCATATGTGGTTGGAGGCAGTAGTGGAAGCAGCAATAGAAAGGAGTAAAACTAGTTCAAGTAGCTTATTCAAAACTAATAGGAGCAAAAGCATCTGAAGATTTTACCGAACTAGCTGATAAAAGTGCTTATCCATATTCAGTTATGCTATCAGCAAAAGGACTAGTACCTGAGAATCACCAACATTTCTTGGGAACATTTTACACTACTCAAAATATTACATTTTATGACAGCTTTCACCTCGCTCAACAAAAAATTGAGGTAAAATTCCAAGACGCGCTATGTTATTTTTTTCAAGAAATTAACATTTATTCCCTCGGTTTAAGATCAAATTTTTGGGGTAAACTAATTCAGGGTACATGCGCCGAGTCCCAGCAACTGCAGTTTTTGTTTTTTCTTTAAAAGTGACACCTTTCTTATTAATTAAGATTTTATTTTTATTATTAAATATTCTATTCCCTCGGTTTCTTAAATAATCGAGGGGTATGATACCTAGATTTTACTATAAAAGGATTTCTACACTAAGTTCTATGCTAAACCTAACATACATGGTCATTTGCTCCATACTCTTAAACATCTTTCTTTCTGATGGATTGTGAGACAAAAAAAAAATTGGTTAAGTGTTGTTGTTCTTCTCACACCAACCTTTAACAAATCATTTTTTGTTCTTGCAATCTATCACACGTAATGGTGTTATTTTTGTTGTTATGGTTGTTGTTGTTTCCACCTCTTGCCAATGTTTAATGGAATGACTTTTCAATGTTGTTAATCAAAGAAATTTTTCTATAATATACATTGATTTCTTCGGTTGACAATATTGAGAAATTTATTCTTAATCATATTGTGGCACACAAAGGAATTAGTGAATAGTAAAAAAAAAATTAAAAAGGAAACAATACATGTTACTTCAATTTTTGTCCATTCACCATTGCTTATCCATCTTTTAGAAATCGAGGTTAAAATTACCAAATTTATTGTATTTTTTATATAAAAAGAAAAACATTTACCTCGGGTTTAAGTAATAACCGAAGGAAAAAATAAGCGTGTTTATTGAGTTTCTTCATTGTCCTTAAGCAAATCTTTGTCATCCATTTAGTGAGTATTAACGCTCAAAACACTGTCATTAGTCATTTGTGTGAAACCTAAAAGACACTCATTCATAAGGCTCATGCCACATTATAAAAGCATTTTGAATATCAAAAAATTGATCATGAAAGCATTTGTCATGAAAATATTGAAACTTATAAAAGCTTGGAAAATTCTCTGTGATTGCAATAACAGAAAATTATTTGGGTTCAAGGTTTGTGTTCGTAAATAATCATATAATTGAATATTTATTTTATTTATCGAACCTTTTATTATTTTATATCAAAAACAAATGCAAGCAATATCCAACATTTGATCTTTCCCGAGATTCAATCTATTGAGGATCCAGAGCCGGCCCTGAGCCAGGGCAAGCAGACCCACAGTCCAGGACCTCAAAAAAATAGGGGCCTCAATTGGTAGGTGTACTTAAGAATTTATAATATTGAAATTATAAATTATATTTTTGTTAGTGAAATAGTTTGACATTCCCTTGCTTGTAGCCCAGGGGTTGGGTCATTTCTTGGCGAGCTTAGTGATTCTCCTTCGATATTTATTGGTTTAATTATATCAGTGCTAAGTAATTCCATAGGTTTTCCTATATAATTTTTTTGTGACAAGTATCATTTATTAAATTTTAATTATAAAATAATTTTTATATAATCAATTAAAATTTATAATAAATTTTAAATCAAATTTTATCCTCGATATTTATTTATTGTAACGTTTGTAATTTTATTTTAATTTATTTCAGTATAAATTTTAAAAATTATTTATATGTTATAATTAAATATCTAAAAGTTTGTCATACAATTAAATCATTTATTATCATAGTTTTATGATAAAATCAAATTCATTATCGGTTGTATTTTGATTTATTATTCATATGATCATAGAAATAAACTTTTTACTAACTAAGTTTAGAAATTGGAGCAATTAAGGCACTTACGAGATTCTCATTCTTAATTCAATTAATTATATTTGGATTTTGAATTCTTTAATGATTTGCATATGATTTTTTTTATTTGCATTGAAAAAAAAAATTATGGTTAAAAACAATTAAGATTTTATATTTTTGATATTGTCTCATGACATCATTTTTTTGTTAAGAGTCCACTTTTTTGTTTGTCCTGGGCCTCTAAAAAGTCAGGACCAGCCCTGTGAGGATCTAACATTTGATCTTCACTGACAGTGATGACGATAAATCGGATTCAAAATTTGTTATATATTTTTACTTTAATATTTTGTGTAAATAATGTAATATTTGGTGTAAACAATGCAATTTGTAAAGAATTTAATTTTATATTCTGCGCAAAGAATTTAATTTATATTTTAAGAAAATTATTTCTCCCCTCAGTTTTGGTCATAAAATAAGAGGTATGTGTCGCTAGTTTTGAAAATATAAAGTTGTTATTGGGGATCAAACCAATGACCATTTCAACTATCCACTCGTTTAATAAAAAACTGAGGAATAAAGTGACAAGTTTTCATGATGCTCTTTGTTACCTTGCTTGTATCACCTAATTAAAATCCCCTTCGCACCCGAGGTAACATGTGTTTTTTCTAGTAGTGTTAGGCTGCATTGAGCACTTCATTCTGCGTCGAGATCACCGAATCACTTGACGCATGCTTGTTTGTCATAATGATTCTCAACAATTGCAATTATGTTGGTTACTCACTTCTTTTAAAAAAGGAAAACTCTATTATTGTTGAGCCTAATAAGGCTGTGATCGGAAATGGTCTTGCATTTGGGTGTATTTTAATGAAGGATTTTGTTAGCGCTCTTGCGAAGTTTATTAATATGAATAATACCGCTTATAAAAATTATCATAAAACATTTGTTCCTGAAGGCGTGCCTCTGAAATATGAACCTAGAGAACCTTTGAAGGTTAATGTTCTTTTTTAATACATTCAAAATATGTTGTTTCGAGAAACTGTTGTTATTGTTGAGATTAGAGATTCTTGGTTTAACTCCCAAAAGATGGAATTTCTAGAAGGATGTGGGTATGAGTTTCAAATACAATATTGATTAATTGGATGGTCTTTTGGTGCAACTCTTTATTATGCACAAGTTGTTCCTCATAAGCGTGTGATTGCTTGCATTGGTGATGGAAGCTTTCAGGTGATAGACGAGATGTGTCCATAAGGTTAAAGTATGGACAAAATACTATAATGATCTTGATTAATAGTGGTGGATGTACTATTGAAGTTGAAATTCATGAGAGACCATACAATGCGATTAAGAATTGAAACTATATTGGCTTGGATCTTCTCAAATTGGATCATTCCCCACTATAATTTTTATCAGTTAAACTTAACTCTCAAGTTACACCTTTAGGACAAGGAGATTTTCCAAGATTGGTGGAATGTAATTATCTAAATATGTTAAATAATAAGCCTAAGATTCATGAGCCCATAATAAGCATAAATGGCAGTGGTGTCACTACTCTTTTGAAGGATTTAGATAGTGAATAATTGATTTATGTCAATGTTATAAATAAGTGATTGGTGAATGTAATTATCATGAAGAAAATAAATGGAAAGTTAGTTTTTGAGTTGTTAACATCTTTTTAGTGAAATTTCTCTTTGTTTCTCTCAGCATCAAAAAGTGTTCATAACACAGTCCTTTGAATGTACTCGTCAATTGAATTTAGGAAACTCTTATAGTTTTAGTTATTGTTTTGGGCCGGCCAATGAGGTAAACTCATATCATTCGCTCCACTGAGCCAAAAGTATAAATATAGTTAAAAAAGGGTTTCATGTACACAATCTGTAACACCCCAAATCTACCCCGCAATTAATAGGAATATCAGAGTACAAAATTTCAAGCAATTAGAACATAACGATTCGGAGCGTCACATTTTAAACAACAAACATCGCATACATATATCCTGCTCAATCACTTAGATACATAGCACACGTGTAGGAGAACAATATCGAAATCATTAATCATTGCCATCAAATCAAGTACTTGCATCGCAGCGGAAAATCACAAGTCAACAACCATACAACTCATAATGTCAAGGCCAAACACGGCACAATACATCTAACAAGTCTTAGCATAACATAAGGACAAAGTTCAACAAGGATAAACGCAAGAAACAAGACGTAAACAAGTAATCCAACGTTCCCCGAGTGCTACGTAACAGAGCATTGACACACACCGACTCGAGCTATAGGTACACGACTACTCCGCGTCATTATATGCACGTTACCAACGGAGGGCAACATTCAAACAGAAGGGGTGAGATATCATTCATTATAAAGAAGCGTATGATAATATTCAAAGCAGAGAAATAATCATACATCGGTCACCACTTCTCAACATATATCACTTACTCATATTCACAACAATAATATCAATCTCAATTAAGGCATACATAGGAATTTAGCACATATGCCCAACGAAACAACCATCAAATCGACATAAGATAACATTCATGTCATGCACACACAATTATTCAAATACGACTCATCACACGACTTTACTTATGCAACTCGAACAATGAAAATGCATGTGGTACCATTGGAGTAAAACTCCCGTCTCAAACATTTGCCATTGGGTCGTCTCAAACATTCGCCACAAGGGCCGTCTCAAACAATTGCCACTAGGGCCGTCTCAAACAATGCAATGAATGTGACTCAATGATGCACATTCGCAATCACACTTAACGACATAATCGACTCAAACAACATAATATACGTATACGACATGATCAACTTAAACGACATAATCAATTTCGGATATCCAATGTCAACAAAATCCAATTCAAGGAGATTCCAAGAGTTTCCAAAGATATAATAATCATATTCAATAGAAAGACATCAATTAGGACTTCACGTAGGTCCAAACGGCACTTAAAACGGAGTTACAGATCAAAAGTTATGGTCTTTACAAAATTTGCTCAAAATTGAACCCCTAGGTCGACGCAAACATCTCCCAGGTCGACGCAAACTACTTTAGGTCGACTCAAACTGAAGGAAAAATAGATTTTTGGCTTTCTGTACTGTTTGGTCGACTCAGGTTCTGCATAGGTCGACCTAAGATGCGTGAAAACTCAGATTTCATCATTTTTCTTCCCTAATCCCCTCCTACAACACCCATTAACCCATACTCCATCCATACATCATTTGAAAGCAAATTTAGCACACATGTAAGGTTCCTAAACTTATTTCTAATCATGGGTTTTCATACAAACATCATCAATCATACTTAAACTCACAATTTCATAGAAATTTAGTATGAACCCTAACAATCTCTATTCAATTTCTACATAATCATGGATAACAACATATAATCAAAACCCCACCCAAAATATCATCATACATCCCTTTAGCATGAAAGAATCCCACCCTTACCTTAGGTTTGGATTGAAGACAACTCTATCTTCAATATGAGATTCCCCTCTTTCTCTTCACTCTACTCTTCTCTTCTTTCACAACTTTGTCAAAATGAGCTTCTAAGTCTAAAACCCCTAAAACCCTTGTTTTGTTAAACCCTTACTATCTTAAATTACTAATGGGCTCTAATTGACACCCCTCACTTACTAATATCAACTTAGGCCCAATAATCAACAATACTTACTATATTATATTATATACTAACAATTCCAAAATAAAACAACATAAAATCAATTAAGCATATCATTAACACATAATTCACAATTAATTCACGTAACTCACATAAATAAATAATTAAAGAAAAACGGTCGTTACAACTCTCCCCCACTTAGAATATTTTCTTCCTCGAAAATTACCTCAATCAAATAACTCAGGATACGACTCGCGCATCTTGCTCTCCAATTCCCACGTCATACTTTCGCCGGTAGTTACCGACCAAACGACCTTCACCAAAGCAATCTCTTTGCCTCTAAGCGTCTTCGTCTCGCGATCCTCAATCCTTATAGGCATAGTCTCCACCGTGAGATTATCCCGCACTTGCACATCGTCCATATGAATCACATGCGAAGGATCCGAAACATACTTTCGAAGTTGCGACACATGAAACACGTCATGCAAATTCGAAAGATTAGGCGGTAAAGCCACCCTATACGCCACATTACCAACCCTCTCTGAAATCTGATACGGTCCAATAAAACGAGGAGTTAGCTTCTTCGACTTCAAGGCTCTTCCTACACCGGTAATCAGCGTAACTCTCAAGAATACATGATCACCAGCTTGGAATTCCAAATCTTTCCTCCTCTTGTCATGATAACTCTTCTGCCTACTTTGCGAAGTCTTCATCTTCTCACGGATCAACTTAACCTTCTCGGTAGTTTCTCGAACAATCTCAGGTCCAAGTACTACACTCTCACCCGTTTCATGCCAACACAACGGAGTCCTACATCTCCGACCATACAACGCTTTAAATGGTGCCATATCGATACTCGAATGGTAACTATTGTTGTATGTGAACTCTATCAATGGAAGATAAGTATCCCACGTACCTCCGTGCTCAAGAACACAAGATCTCAACAAATCCTCCAAAGATTGAATCGTTCTCTCCGTTTGACCATCTGTCTGAGGATGATACGCCGAACTTAACCTCAACTTAGAACCCAACGCCTCTTGCAAACTCTTCCAAAAATCCGAAGTGAACCTCGGGTCTCTATCCGAAACAATACACAAAGGGACACCATGCAACATCACAATCACACGGACATAAATTTCCGCCAACTTCGAAACCGGATAAGTGATGTTAATAGGTATGAAATGAGCCGACTTTGTAAGCCTATCAACAATCACCCAAATCGAATCATGTCCTCTCATGGTATTCGGCAAACTTGTCACAAAATCCATGGAAATATTATCCCATTTCCATTCCGGGACTTCCAACGGTTGCATTAAACCAGCAGGCTTCTGATGTTCAACCTTCGACTTCTGACAAGTCAAACATGCATACACAAACTGAGCTATGTCACGCTTCATTCCAGGCCACCAAAACAAACTCTTCAAGTCTTGGTACATCTTCGTAGCTCCGGGATGAATACTCAGATTACTCCTATGACCTTCCTCAAGAATAGATCTTTTCAAATCCACATCATCAGGTATACAAATCCGACCACGGAACCTCAACACACCATGCACATCTAACTTGAAATCACCATTCTCAGCTTGATCGACTCCAATCATCGAATCAACCAATTTCACATCCAACTTCTGGGCTTCTCTGATTATTAATCTTCAACATACCCAATCGAACACTCTTAGGGGTCACTTCACATACCAAACTCATATCTCGAAATTGCTCAAGTAATTCCAACTCCTTAACCATCATTGCCAGTGTTTAAAAACCGGACCGGACCGGCCGGTCGGACCGGTCGAACCGGGAACCGGCCAGGTAACCGGTCTGGTTCAATAGTCAGATTGGGTATGCCATCGAACCGGTGAAAACCGGGAAAACCGGGAAAACCGGAAAACCGGCGGTTTAATTGCTTTTTTTTTTATTTTTTTTTAAACTTTTTTTTTAATTTTTTTTTTTAACATTTCTTTTAAACTTTTTTTTTAACTTTTTTTTAATATATTTAGTAGTGTATTACTTAAATAGCATTCTCACATAGTTTTTTTCGTTAGTGACAAATTAAAAACTTTATTGTCTATTTGTTATCTTTGCTAATAAATTTTCTTAAATAGCATAAACATATTGAATTTTATTTGATTTTCTTTTTAGGAGGATTATATTTTGAATTAAATTTGGTACATATTGGAGTTATTTTGTTATAAACTATTCAATTAGATTATGTTGTAATTAGACTTTGTTTAGATTATGTTGTAATTAGACTTTGTTTGCAATTAGACTTTGTAATTTTTTACTATTTTGTTATATGTGATACCTTTGTTTAAAATTTGAATTTAAGTTATGAAATTGTGAATTTATGATATGATATTTTTAAAAAATTTAAAAGCTAGTTATATTTTTTTAGAGACTGAATCATCCAGTTCGACCGGTTTTATACCGATATAATGATAGGTCTATTCAACCGAGTTATCCGGTTTAATCCGGTTTGGTCGTGCGGTTCGACCAGTGACCCAGTGGTTCGATCGATAAACCAGTGACCCAGTACCCTCACCGGTTCGATGACCGGTCCGGTTTTTAAAACACTGATCATTGCCGACATATGCAAAGTCTTGCGACTCAAAGCATCGGCAACAACATTAGCCTTTCCTGGATGATAATTCAAACTGAAATCATAATCTTTCAACAGTTCTAACCACCTTCGTTGTCTCATATTCAATTCCTTCTGATCAAACAAATACTTTAAGCTCTTATGGTCGCTAAAGACTTCAAATCTAGAACCATAAAGATAATGCCTCCAAATCTTCAACACGAACACTACAGCAGCAAGTTCCAAGTCATGTGTAGGATAGTTCTTCTCGTGAACTCTCAACTGTCTCGATGCATAAGCAACAACCTTACCATTTTGCATGAGCACACCTCCTAAACCCATCTTAGAAGCATCACAATAGACCACGAATGATTCTTCCGGATTAGGCAATATCAAAATCGGTGCCGACGTCAACCTTTTCTTCAACTCGGTAAAACTATCTTCACAAGAAACATCCCACACGAAAGCCTTACCCTTACAAGTCAACGGAAGGGCTAACTTAGAGAAACCTTCAATGAACCTTCTATAATAGCCAGCTAGTCCCAAAAAGCTTCGAATCTTGGTAGCCGACTTAGGAGTTTCCCATCTCAACACTGCATCAACTTTAGACGGATCCACGGCAATGCCATCACCAGAAATGACATGCCCCAGAAAACTAACTTCCTTCAGCCAGAACTCACACTTGGATAGCTTAGCATACAACTTCTTCTCTTTCAAGACTTGCAATATCAACTTCAAATGCTCAGCATGATCTGATTCTGATTTAGAGTAAATCAAAATGTCATCAATGAACACCACCACAAAACGATCCAGATACTCATGAAAAATACGGTTCATGTACTCCATAAATACTCCAGGTGCATTAGTAACCCCAAAGGGCATCACGGAATACTCATAATGTCCATAACGTGTTCTGAAAGCCGTCTTCTGCATATCCTCATCTTTCACTTTAATCTGATGGTAACCCGACCTCAAATCGATCTTGCTAAACACACGAGCACCAACCAATTGATCCATCAAGTCATCAATTCTTGGAAGTGGATACTTGTTCTTGATTGTCACCTTATTCAACTGACGATAATCAATACAAAGTCTCATACTTCCATCTTTCTTCTTAACCAATAACACTGGAGCTCCCCACGGCGACACACTAGGTCTCATAAACCTCTTCTCAAGCAATTCTTCCAACTGCTTCTTCAATTCAGACAATTCTAAAGCAGACATCCTGTACGGTGCCATAGACACAGGTCTAGTACCAGGTACAAGATCAATGGAGAACTCAACTTCTCTCTCAGGCGGCACATCAGGAATTTCATCAGGGAAAACTTCAGGAAATTCACATACTACCTTCAACCTTTCTATTACAGCCTGATTCTCAACAGACATCGAAGCAACTAATGCGAACACTTGAACATCTTCTTTCATCAACAAACGAAACTGTCTGGTCGATAACAACCCTAAGCTTTCCTCTTCAGGAGAAGAAAACCTCACAGACTTATCATAGCAATTTATGTGAACACGGTTATGCTCTAACCAGTTCATCCCCAAGATCACATCCAAACCTCTCAACGGCAAGCACACAAAATCAACAAGAAAGTCTCTGTCAAAAATCGACACGGGACACTTCAAGCACACAAGAGAAGTGGTCACTGAACCCTTAGCTGGAGTATCGACAACCATCTCTCCGTTCATGGCAGACAACACAAGACCCAATCGATTAACACAATCAGCAGATATAAAACAATGAGAAGCACCGGTGTCAATAATAGTAATTAAAGGAATGCTATTAATGAAACAAGTACCTCTGATGAGCGAATCCTCACTAGTGGTCTGAGTTCCTGACAAGGCAAACACCTTTCCACTAGATTGTTCCTTCTTTGGTTTCTGACACTTGCTTCCAATATGTCCTTCTTCACCACAGTTGAAACACACCATATCCTTATGCGTACAATCGGACGATGCATGACCAAACTTCCCACAACGGTAGCATCTTCTAGCATCAACGTTACACGACGTGCTCTTGTGACCAACCTTGCCACACTTGAAGCATACAATACCAGCAGGAGCATCTCCCCCACTAGTTCTCTTACCCTCAATTGCTTTCTGCTTGCCCTTTCCACTCGAAGCTTCATAAGGCTTACCACGACCTTGATAACCCTTACCCCTCTTCTCACTTATCACACGATAATGAGCATTGTTATCCTCTTCATAGATCCGACAACAATCAACCAAATCAGCAAAGATACGAATCTTCTGGTAACTAATTCCTTTCTTAATCTCTGGACGCAACCCATTCTCAAACTTAATGCACTTGGAAAACTCACCATTCGGTCCATCATAGTATTGGTAAAACTTAGCCAATTCACCAAATTTAGCAGCATACTCCACAATAGATTTGTTCCCTTGACTTAGCTCAAGAAATTCAATTTCCTTCTTGCCACGGACATCTTCAGGAAAGTACTTCCTTAAGAACTCCATGCGAAATACAATCCAAGAGATCCCTTCACCACTCGCTTCCAATCTCCTACGGGTCTCTAGCCACCAATCATCCGCCTCAACTGCTAGCCTATGAGTCCCATACCGAACCTTCTGTTCAGGAGTGCAATCCATGACACGGAAAATCCTCTCAATCTCCTTAAGCCATGTCAAAGCGCCATCAGGATCATAAGTTCCCTTAAACACAGGAGGGTTCTCTCTTTGGAAGGTAGCCAAACTCCGAGAAGCATCACCCTCTCCACCATGCTGTTGGTTCTCCAAAACTTGAGCCATTGCTTCCAAAGCAGCAGCTATCGCAGCATCATTCCTTCCAGCCATCACAAGTCTTCACTACAACACAAAAGCAATCAGCACAAACAACAATATATGCTTGTTAGACTACACTATGACACGACACATGATCGTACAAGACCGACCAGCTCTGATACCACTAATGTAACACCCCAAATCTACCCCGCAATTAATAGGAATATCAGAGTACAAAGATTCAAGCAATTAGAACATAACGATTCAGAGCGTCACATTTTAAACAACAAACATCGCATACATATATCCTGCTCAATCACTTAGATACATAGCACACGTGTAGGAGAACAATATCGAAATCATTAATCATTGCCATCAAATCAAGTACTTGCATCGCAGCGGAAAATCACAAGTGAACAACCATACAACTCATAATGTCAAGGCCAAACACGGCACAATACATCTAACAAGTCTTAGCATAACATAAGGACAAAGTTCAACAAGGATAAACGCAAGAAACAAGACGTAAACAAGTAATCCAATGTTCCCCGAATGCTACATATCAGAGCATTGACACACACCGACTCGAGCTATAGGTACACGACTACTCCGCGTCATTACCTGCACGTTACCAACGGAGGGCAACATTCAAACAGAAGGGGTGAGATATCATTCATTATAAAGAAGCGTATGATAATATTCAAAGCAGAGAAATAATCATACATCGGTCACCACTTCTCAACATATATCACTTACTCATATTCACAACAATAATATCAATCTCAATTAAGGCATGCATAGGAATTTAGCACATATGCCCAACGAAACAACCATCAAATCGACATAAGATAACATTCATGTCATGCACACACAATTATTCAAATACGACTCATCACACAACTTTACTTATGCAACTCGAACAATGCAAATGCATGTGGTACCATTGGAGTAAAACTCCCGTCTCAAACATTTGCCATTGGGCCGTCTCAAACATTCGCCACAAGGGCCGTCTCAAACAATTGCCACTAGGGCCGTCTCAAACAATGCAATGAATGTGACTCAATGATGCACATTCGCAATCACACTTAACGACATAATCGACTCAAACAACATAATATACGTATACGACATGGATCAACTTAAACGACATAATCAATTCCGGATATCCAATGTCAACAAAATCCAATTCAAGGAGATTCCAAGAGTTTCCAAAGATATAATAAGCATATTCAATAGAAAGACATCAATTAGGACTTCACGTAGGTCCAAACGGCACTTAAAACGGAGTTACGGATCAAAAGTTATGGTCTTTACAAAATCTGCTCAAAATTGAACCCCTAGGTCGACGCAAACATCTCCCAGGTCGACGCAAACTACTTTAGGTCGACTCAAACTGAAGGAAAATAGATTTTTGGCTTTCTGTACTGTTTGGTCGACTCAGGTTTGATCGCGACTTTGCGTGTCTATTAGTCGGGATAACTGCAAGTGCACAGTCGTGTCGTGTAGTTTTAAAAGATATCGAATCCACAGGGACTATAAATCGACCTACCGTTATCTAAAGTTACTATGTAAAGCTAAGGCTAATGATATTTGGGTTTTTTTATAAATGGGGAAACTAAAATCCTAAATCTAGATAAAATATAATAACAAACGGATATCAGTATGTATTTCATCTAACTTAGGTGATCCGAAGGTCCATTGGCTATGGTGTTAATTCAATTAAAGATCTTTATTAATTCTATTGATTAAAAGTCCTCCTCTCAAACTCTCGCTCTATTGATTCAGACTACGATCCTAACTCTTAATGTACGCTTTCGCCATCCCACCAGATTTAGAAACGCTTTTTGAAAACAACGTAATTAATAAAATGCTTATTTTATGAAGTCGTTATCTACTTAAATCTCCTAATCTCAAACTCTCGCTCTGTTGATTCGGAACATGCTAATATCCCTAACGTACGCTTTCGCCATCCCGCGCGGGTATAAAAACACTTTTTGAAAATAAATAAGTTCTAATTAGTTCTAATACGCTTTCGCCATCCTTAAAACTAATGTCCTATGTCTACTATCCAGTTAAAGATCTCAAACTTTCGCTCTATTGATTTTAACCTTTGACCGTCTTAACCCCTCAAACTTTCGCTCTATTGATTTTAACCTTTGACCGTCTTAACCCCTCAAACTTTCGCTCTATTGGTTTTAAGACTTACTAATTAAATTAGACATACAAACCAAAAACAAGTGATAATTAATAAAACATAATTAAGCCAATTTAATTCGGATCCCTACGGTTAAATTACTTTACATACCGACATCTAAATAAATTAGCCAGACATACTTAAAGAAACAAACATTAAATTATAATTATTAAACATGGAATTATAATTATTAAACATGAAATTATAATTACTAACCATATTATAATAATAATGATAAAACAATATTATAAGAACATAAAACTAAAATAATTGCAAATAAATAAACCTGGAAGTAAAGCAGACGAAATAAATTTGAATTAAATTGCGAACAAAACAAATCTTGAAACTTGAATGAAGCTTTGAAATAATGTCGGCAAGATTGTGA
Organism: Vicia villosa; assembly: GCF_029867415.1. Classification (NCBI taxonomy): domain Eukaryota; kingdom Viridiplantae; phylum Streptophyta; class Magnoliopsida; order Fabales; family Fabaceae; genus Vicia; species Vicia villosa. The sequence goes on from NC_081182.1 coordinate 65,989,058, forward strand.
TCCAAGAGTACATAAATTGTAGGCCTAAAACTAATGGTGTGGTAGTTCCTCAATGTGAGAAACTACCACTTTTACAAAGTGATAATATATGCCTAAAACTATGAACAGCGCTTCCGCGCCTAAAACTTGGATACTCTCAAATGAATGCTCAGCCTCTATTTATAGGGAATGGAAATGGAAGTTCCTTTCAACATCATGTGAGAAGTAGTGGAGATCATGCGTGGGAAGTTGAGAAAATATAGGAAGACTTGGAATTGCCCACTAAATTAATGGAGAAAGTGGCGGGGTCCACGTACTTTTGGAGACGGGCGTCTCTTAGTGGGCTTGGAGCTTGGGGACATGGCAGTGGACTGGAGACGGGCGTCTCCACTTTTTGGGGAGAGCCTTTGAACGACTTGAGACGTGCGTCTCAAGTGGAGAAGATCTAGAAGGCAGCTGGAGACGTGCGTCTCCTTTTGGTGAGGTGGCATAGAGACGTTGGAGACGTGCGTCTCCACGTGCTAGAATGACTTGGGCCACGCGCAATTGGCTTCTTCGTGGGCTGGACTTGTAGTTTGCTCAATTGGGCCTTCTTTGCACCCCTTTATTGCTACAACACCCCTTTTCCATCTTTTAGGCACAAATAGTAGTGATTTTAGCTCCATTTCTTTCCTTTTCACAAATAGTCCTCAAAACGAACATAAAACCTAAAACAATGAAAATACCAGCATAATACCAACATAAAGCAACATAATTAAGATAAAATAGGGAAATAATATATGTAAATCAAGCTAAATATGTGATACATTTTCGTGTTATCAAATACCCCCACACTTAAACCATTGCTTGTCCTCAAGCAATCAACCACACGGTAAAAGAAGATGATTAAGCAAGATTCGAAACAAGGGCATGACACAACTCCTAGTCATACGTGGTTACTAGGCTAAGGTTAGATCGATAGGTACTAAATGCCAACACCAAGGATACCGTAACGACACAATGTTCAAAAACTCCCTCCTTATGCAAACCAATTCGAATTATGCCATTATAACTCAACCTATATCTCTCGTTTTTCATTTAACTCATTTCATTCAAGCGCAATCACATTAAGCCCGTTATCCGTACACGCACATAGTAGGGAAATCGGTTAGCGACTATGATCCTTTTCTTTTCTTTAGCACGGGGTTCTGGTTTTTTTAAATGGCGAAGCCCCATCTTTCCCAACTGTGGTTGCGGGGGATCGGATCGTAGTCCACCCTACCAAGCCCAGTACCAGTGACCTCTAGGCCAACCAACAGTGGGTTCTAATTATTAAATCCTTATTGGCTTAACAACCGTTGGGCTAAATGACCGGGTGAGGGTCATCTAACTTAGAAGGCTATTCTTCAATTAAATCATTTAAAAACAGGATCATTCACTTATATTCATCGACTCCCTACGTAGTTTGTGCTTAAGATGGTGCCGACTGCTAATATAAACTACTTAAGAGCTACTTTGAATACTTGAGCCTAAGGTCTCGACATAATGGGCATCCATATTGATATCACATAAAGAGGGGATTTAGGGTGTCAGGACGGTATCGATGTTGTTGAAACATCTCCAAGTCTTTCTAACAATGCCTAAAGTGTGACAACATCTATACTTTCAGAGTGTGTATGCAATGCGTCAAAATTCAAATTTTTGTTGGAGGTTAAAATTTTCAAATTTTTGGGGAAATTTGATAACAACAGAAAATCATATATAAAGACTTGACAACATAACTAGAAAATAATAAAGCAACAAATGAAAGCGGTAAAGCTTCTCCCCCACACTTAAACCAAACATTGTCCTCAATGTTTCGATCCAAGGTGGAGAAGAAAAGTCAGAACCTATATGGATGCAACCGGCGGGCTATCACAACCAAATCTGCTCCGCGTCCGGAGGAAATATCTTCTCCTATCATGCTCATCAACTGTGTCACCACCAGCAGCAACACTCGTAGGAATGTGCGTGGAGACCCATTCATCTTTGAGATAATCGTCTATAGATTTTTCGCCTAGATATGGCCGAGACGTGACAAGCGATCCATATCTTTATTATCTGCAAATTCAAATGATAAAAGGAAAACATTAAACTAAAAACTCGTGGGTTGCCTCCCACGCAGCGCTTTGTTTAACGTCGATAGCTCGACGACTTAAGAGTGCAAGCAATCAAGGTGGTTCTCTCGAGAATGACTCCTCGGTTGAACTTTTAGCAAACCTCGTTTTCCATGGCCACTTATCAAGCCATCTCACATATCCCTCACCTTTTCTTTTCTTTCTTCTGTGGGGTGGTTCATTCTTTTGAAATCGTGGTGGCGGTTCTGGATCGATCCTAAGTATCAGCTTTTCAAGTTCGAGCTTAGTGATATTATCCACCACCTCAAAGGTTAACCTTACCCTCTTATCACTAATGATATCCTTAGTTTCATGGTCGTCTAAATTTCTCTTTTTATGCAAGACTTCAAATAAGGGTGCATTAGTGTGGATATTTTCCAATATCTTCACATACATTATGGATTTGGAGTCTACCTTAGCTTCCACAAAACTTTGCGGGAAAGAAATCGGTGGGGTATAGGGAAGAGGAATAACAATAGGTGTTTTCCTCTCTACCTCTTCTACAACCTCCCTTTCAGATGGTGTTGGTGGATTTTTCTCAATCTCCACTCTTTTCTCACTAGAAATCTCTTCAACCACATTATCACTCTCCTTAATCTCATAATCATTCTCCTCAATCTCATTATTACTCTCATCAGGAATTTCAATTTGTTCTTCACTAATGGTTGTTTCCATATACTCCTCAAGTAAGTGTCCTAGCGACTTTTGTTCAAGTTGGGAGATTTGAGTTTCTAATGACATGTTGTGAGTTGCGAGGGACTCAACCATAGTGGTCAGTTGCCTAAGGGTTTCATTGTTTTGAATACTTTGTTTGATAAACTCTTGGTTTTGGACGGTTTGGGTTTCTACAAAGTGCTCCATCATGGCTTCTAATCTAGAGTGAGTTAGCGTCTCGTCGGAATCCTCCATTGATATTTCAAAGTTAAAATTATGGGATTCTTGAGGTTCTTCAAAGGGAGCTAGCGTTGCATTTTGTGTTTCCTCAAAGTGCTTCGTCATCATAGATTCTAGCCTAGAGAGAGTTTGTGCTTCAATGAATTCCTCCATCAAGATTTCGAGGTTGGATTTATGATAATCTTGCGAATCCTCGAAATGTTGGGCGTGGTGATCGTAGAGGAAATTTGGTTGGTGATAAGTTGGCGTTGCATTGAAATCCTCTATTAATGCTTCGGGGTTAGAATTATTGGAATCTTGTGGTTCCTCGAAATATTGGGATTGGTGATTGTAGAGGGAATTCGGTTGAGGATAAGCTAGTGTCGAATTGTAATCCCCAATTAATGTTTCGAGGTTTGGATTGTAGGTTTCTTGTGGTTCCTCGAAATGTTGAGATTGGGAGTTACAGAGGTGACTTGGGTGAGAATGAGTTTGTGACTCATTGAAATTTTCCAACAGTATTTCGAGGTCGGATTTATGGGATTCTGGGTATCCCTCGAAATACTGTTGTTGGGAGTTGTAGAAAAAGTATGGGTGATACATAGTAGTAAATGAAAAAGAAAAAAAAATGCCTTAGTCTCTACGGTGTAACAGCGAGTTACGATATCGACTTGAATAGTCCCCGGCAACGGCGCCAAAAACTTGATCGCGACTTTGCGTGTCTATTAGTCGGGATAACTGCAAGTGCACAGTCGTGTCGTGTAGTTTTAAAAGATATCGAATCCACATGGACTATAAATCGACCTACCGTTATCTAAAGTTACTATGTAAAGCTAAGGCTAATGATATTTGGGTTTTTTTATAAATGGGGAAACTAAAATCCTAAATCTAGATAAAATATAATAACAAACGGATATCAGTATGTATTTCATCTAACTTAGGTGATCCGAAGGTCCATTGGCTATGGTGTTAATTCAATTAAAGATCTTTATTAATTCTATTGATTAAAAGTCCTCCTCTCAAACTCTCGCTCTATTGATTCAGACTACGATCCTAACTCTTAATGTACGCTTTCGCCATCCCACCAGATTTAGAAACGCTTTTTGAAAACAACGTAATTAATAAAATGCTTATTTTATGAAGTCGTTATCTACTTAAATCTCCTAATCTCAAACTCTCGCTCTGTTGACTCGGAACATGCTAATATCCCTAACGTACGCTTTCGCCATCCCGCGCGGGTATAAAAACACTTTTTGAAAATAAATAAGTTCTAATTAGTTCTAATACGCTTTCGCCATCCTTAAAACTAATGTCCTATGTCTACTATCTAGTTAAAGATCTCAAACTTTCGCTCTATTGATTTTAACCTTTGACCGTCTTAACCCCTCAAACTTTCGCTCTATTGGTTTTAAGACTTACTAATTAAATTAGACATACAAACCAAAAACAAGTGATAATTAATAAAACATAATTAAGCCAATTTAATTCGGATCCCTACGGTTAAATTACTTTACATACCGACATCTAAATAAATTAGCCAGACATACTTAAAGAAACAAACATGAAATTATAATTATTAAACATGGAATTATAATTATTAAACATGAAATTATAATTACTAACCATATTATAATAATAATGATAAAACAATATTATAAGAACATAAAACTAAAATAATTGCAAATAAATAAACCTGGAAGTAAAGCAGACGAAATAAACTTGAATTAAATTGCGAACAAAACAAATCTTGAAACTTGAATGAAGCTTTGAAATAATGTCGGCAAGATTGTGATCCAAGAGTACATAAATTGTAGGCCTAAAACTAATGGTGTGGTAGTTCCTCAATGTGAGAAACTACCACTTTTACAAAGTGATAATATATGCCTAAAACTATGAACAGCGCTTCCGCGCCTAAAACTTGGATACTCTCAAATGAATGCTCGGCCTCTATTTATAGGGAATGGAAATGGAAGTTCCTTTCAACATCATGTGAGAAGTAGTGGAGATCATGCGTGGGAAGTTGAGAAAATATAGGAAGACTTGGAATTGCCCACTAAATTAATGGAGAAAGTGGCGGGGTCCACGTACTTTTGGAGACGGGCGTCTCTTAGTGGGCTTGGAGCTTGGGGACGTGGCAGTGGATTGGAGACGGGCGTCTCCACTTTTTGGGGAGAGCCTTTGAACGACTTGAGACGTGCGTCTCAAGTGGAGAAGATCTAGAAGGCAGCTGGAGACGTGCGTCTCCTTTTGGTGAGGTGGCATAGAGACGTTGGAGACGTGCGTCTCCACGTGCTGGAATGACTTGGGCCACGCGCAATTGGCTTCTTCGTGGGCTGGACTTGTAGTTTGCTCAATTAGGTCTTCTTTGCACCCCTTTATTGCTACAGCACCCCTTTTCCATCTTTTAGGCACAAATAGTAGTGATTTTAGCTCCATTTCTTTCCTTTTCAGAAATAGTCCTCAAAACGAACATAAAACCTAAAACAATGAAAATACCAGCATAATACCAACATAAAGCAACATAATTAAGATAAAATAGGGAAATAATATATGTAAATCAAGCCAAATATGTGATACATTTTCGTGTTATCAAGGTTCTGCATAGGTCGACCTAAGATGCGTGAAAACTCAGATTTCATCATTTTTCTTCCCTAATCCCCTCCTACAACACCCATTAACCCATACTCCATCCATACATCATTTGAAAGCAAATTTAGCACACAGGTAAGGTTCCTAAACTTATTTCTAATCATGGGTTTTCATACAAACATCATCAATCGTACTTAAACTCACAATTTCATAGAAATCTAGTATGAACACTAATCATGGATAACAACATATAATCAAAACCCCACCCAAAATATCATCATACATCCCTTTAGCATGAAAGAATCCCACCCTTACCTTAGGTTTGGATTGAAGACAACTCTATCTTCAATATGAGATTCCCCTCTTTCTCTTCACTCTACTCTTCTCTTCTTTCACAACTTTGTCAAAATGAGCTTCTAAGTCTAAAACCCCTAAAACCCTTATTTTGTTAAACCCTTACTATCTTAAATTACTAATGGGCTCTAATTGACACCCCTCACTTACTAATATCAACTTAGGCCCAATAATCAACAATACTTACTATATTATATTATATACTAACAATTCCAAAATAAAACAACATAAAATCAATTAAGCATATCATTAACACATGATTCACAATTAATTCACGTAACTCACATAAATAAATAATTAAAGAAAAACGGTCGTTACACAATCTCTTATCTCCAATTTTATCATACTCTTATTGAATCTTGAACTGACTTGGATGTTGGAGTGCTAACTTTGCAGATCCATCCCACGCTGTTGTAAGGGAGATCTAAGCCGTCGTTCAAGATCATTACTATCAAACACTCTTCATTTTTGGTCCCATTGTGGAGTAAAATCATCCATCCCTGGTTCCCGAATGGAACAGTGGCGTTGTTAGTGGGAATCGACTTTCGATTCCTACGGTTTCCATGAAAATCACGATTCCTTCAAAAACTACGTCGGACAAACATAGAAGTTCCAGATCCATATTCTAGCAGTTTCAAATCCAGTTTTCGGTTCACTGGTTCATAACCTTTTCAAGTTACCACATCAGGGAGGAGTTTTGTATTCAGATCCAAAGATTGTCGCTAATTATATTCACTTTTCCATTTCATGGCTCACTACTCCTTCAAATCTCAAAACCGAGTAACTCAAAGGGGAGAACACCAAGATCCATGACAAACAGTCTGGTGAATCCACTGCTTAGCCACAATCCTCGCCGTCAAGATCTATAATTTATTCGAAAAGTCTACAGAGTTATGGGGGAGGGACTTTAGATCCTGATCTATGGTTGTTTCAGTGTCTATAGAAGATTTTAATGAAATGTGGGTCGAAGCCTTGCATCCATTGTCCGACCTGTCTGCACCTATACTTACAGTCGTTACCAGGATGATTAAAGGGAAGACATATTACTGATACTGCAAGTTCGTGGCTAATGGCGTTCATATATTATAATTTTGTAGTTAACTGTGGGTGTCGATCAAATATTGGGGTGCATCCCATGGATACCATATGATTTCCGCTTGGTGCACCAAAGTTTTCACCGACTGCATAGCAAAGTAGGGGTATGATGGAAACACTCAGTGAAAGATATCTTGGATCCTAACAACCAGGAAACTTACCTTTGTCAACATCCGGCCACCATCCAACAATTCTGTTCCAAAAGAAAGACTCGAGGGGAAGTGAGCCAACACGAGCATCCCAAACGAAGGAGTGAAAAACACATAGAAAGGGGGGATTGAATAAGTGTAACTTCTCAAAAATGGTAGATAAAAATAAAGAACACAATTATTTTTATCCTGGTTCGTTGTTAACTAAACTACTCCAGTCCACCCCTGACAATGTGATTTACCTCAACTGAGGATTTAATCCACTAATCAAACTGATTACAATGGTTCTCCACTTAGATACCCTCTAAGTCTTCTAGAGTCTACAAATCACAACTTGATCACTCTAGGAAATCTTTTTACAATCAATGTAAAATAAATATTACAAGAGTTTTATTTGCTTCTAAGAAAGTTGTAATCACCAAGTGATATTTCTCTTAAGTTCTAGTTCGTAACACTCACTAAAATATTACAAAGTTGTGAGGTTGAAGATGAAGTTCTTCTTTGCTTTTCAGTTTGACAGCGTTTCGGTATTTTGAGCAAGAGTTCTTGCTGCTTCTGAATCAGAACTTCTATTTATAGGTGTTGAGAGGAAATGACTGTTGGGAGCATTTAATGCTTTGTGTGAATAGTACACTGCTGCATTTAATGTTTCACACTTTTGTCAACTACCTCGAGCCATGCTTTCACTGCTTTTACTGACTTTGCCTTTTGTCAGTCAGAGATTTGACGTTATAGCCTTTTGTACTTGTACTTTCTTCTGAACTCAGAATGTGTAGAATAGACGTTTGAATATCAGACTCTTCAGCTTTGGTGCAGAATGCAACTTCTGTCTTCAGACTTAAAGTGCTTTGAGCGTGATACCATCAGAGCTTCAGAGCTTTCCTTTTGACTGTCATCTTCTGATGCTTTCCAGTTCATGTTCTGATTCTGCAGGACCATCTTCTGATGTCTTGCCAGACCATGTTCTGATGAAGCCATCCTGAACTTCTCGGTCAGTGCTTCTGAACGCTGATTTGTGCATACTCTTTTATACTTTTCCTGAAATGGAAAACATGAATACTTAGAGTACCACATTCTCTTATACAAAATTTATATATAATGTTATCATCAAAACTAAGAATATTGATCAGAATATTTCTTGTTCTAACATAGCTCACTGAAGCATTAGACATAACAAGTTAAAGAGCCCGAAGTCGATGGCCAGACATGGAACCCACTCCCCAGGGCGACCGACTTCTTAAGAAAATATTGACATACAAATGCAAAACACAAATCCTATGACACATCCATCAAAGATCGACCGTGTCAAAAGTCAAAGACTTCGTCCTCCAAATCAGCCGACAATCAAAGTGCTCAAACAACACATCTAAGGACAAGAAACCGATATATACTTGCGGTAGACCGCAATATCTAATCAATGTATTTATAGATATATCAGCTAGCTGCAATTACTGATATAGTTGTTAAATGCAAAGTGTGTGTATATATAGCTATGATATTCTTACTGCTCTAGTTTCTGTTTTGTTTCCTCTTTAGGGCACCGAAGCGTGAACGCACGTAACAGCGATCTGGGATCCAACAAACGCTGTTGGCACATGGAATAAAGATTTCAATGATATTATCAGAGATGCTTTACAAGTCCGACTACAAAAATAAATAACCCACAACACCGAGTGTGCTTAAAGATTTTAGGGATGCTGCTGGAGACGCTTTACACGTCCGACTACAGCAATCAATACACCACAACATCGAGCTTGTAACACCCAAAGCTTAAGAGGGCAGAGAGTGGATGTAACACCCAAGGCCGAAGAGGGGGGGAGAGTGGTCGCAGAATTCACATGGAATGTGAGGGATCTTGAGTCAGTGCATGGAAGGGGCTACATGGTTAAAGGTAGGCGTATAAGGATTGATTGGTACTACCTATACCAATAAGATGCATCTTTTTTTCATTAGCCTAACTGATAAGAACTCCATAGTTAAGCGTTCTTGACTTAGAGTAGTATTTGGATGGGTGACCTTCTGGGAAGTTTCCCGAAAAGCATGTGAGTGAGGAAAAAACATGCTGAAAAGACGTGTTTGAGTCGATAATCCTAATAGCAGTCTGGGGCCTTATAGAGCACGCTTAAAGATTTTAGGGGAGCTGTTAGAGGTGCTTTGTATGTTCTACTGCAACAACCAATTCCCCTGTGTGTGGTGTTGAAGACGTTTTGCACGTCTAGTTACAGCAATTGATACCCCCTAATTAAATATTACACGCATTATTGTATAGTTGGCGCACCCCTTCGAATCCAGTCCATCCAAGAGACGTGTGTGGTGGAGCCCCGAGACGTACACCTTGATCTGAACTTTGCCTCAAGGACAGAGATAAAAATTATCTACCCTTGGTCAGAAAATTATCCTTTATGGCGTAGAGTGCAGTTCAAAGCATAATTGCATCTAGTTGGTCTCCTGCCTCATCCTTATGGATATAATTCAAAGCATGAAATCATATTATGAGACAGAGGGTGTATGATTTATGAAATTTGAGATGAAATTCTAAACATCATAAAATCATATTGAAAGAAAACACTTTGAAAAAAAATTAATTGATATATACTGTCGGTGTAAATACTTTTACACAATGGTTACATTATAAACATTCAATCATATTACTTTAAAAGAAGTTAAAATAAAAGTAAAAAATTTTATGTTTATTAATGGTTGTGATTCACTGACAGTGTAAAAACTCTTTACACTGTCGATGTATTTCAATTAAATTTTTTTAAAAATAATTGTCAGTTAATGTATTATTGTAAAAATTGGTCGATGATCGAAAATAACGAGAGGCCATTCAATTTATGAGCTTTGATTCTCGATTTTTGTAAGCGGGTTAGAGTGCCCCTAGTACTCTCTTAATACTTACCTTGCTTATAAAGCATTTAAATTGAAAAGAATACATCTCAGTATGTGCATTTTAAATGAGGGGATTTGTTTTTAAATACGCTTCAAAATACATTAAATTTATATGTAATTGAATTACATATTCATTTTGTAAAAAAATTAGTTAAAAAACATACTTTTATAATTTAAAACTATATTTTCGAAAATTTCCATTATTTTCCTCTCAATACTCTCCGTTAACAACCATTTCGTCAACATAACAATGCAGTATTTCATATTTATATCACACTAGAAGTTAGAAACGTAACATGTAATAAATAATAGTAAGAGTTTATGGAAATATATTTTTTAATTCAATAATATATTTTTAAATTATAATTATTCGAAATGGAGTTATGAGCGAGTGTAACTTATGGTGTAATTTGATTTTCCTTATATATATATATATATATATATATATATATATATATATATATATATATATATATATATATATATATATATATATATATATATATATATATATATATATAGGGCATATCATATGAGAATGACATATTTATATGAGAATATGAGAATGAATCTGAACCATTGGATTTTAAAATAAATGGTGGAGATTATGAGTGAATTTTTTTTTCTCTCTCCTGTATCTTGAAATAAATGAAGTAGGAGAGAGAAAAAAAAGATTCACTCATAATCTCCACCATTTATTTTAAAATCCAATGGTTCGGATTCATTCTCATATTCTCATATAAATATGTCATTCTCATATGATATGCCCTATATATATATATATATATATATATATATATATATATATATATATATATATATATATATATATATATATATATATATATATATATATAATTTCACAAGGTAGTAGTAATGCACAAAGTGTATTAAAAAAGGAAATTTCTCATTCCACATGTGGATCTTTCACGCATTTTGTGTCTTTCAAAAATATATTTTTATTTTTGGAGGTGTATTTTTTAAAGTAATTTTTTTATTTTTTGTTAATTTATTCCGTAGATATATTTAGAGAATCTTATTTTAACGTTGTTTAAATAATTTTGTAGATGTATCTAATGAACAATTCAACGAAAAATAAAAAAAATACTTTTATAAATACATTTATGAAAGTGGAGAAAAAGAAATTTTTGTCGGATGTCTTATGGAGTGGAAATCATCTTAAAAATTTCCCTTAAATAAAATAGGAACGAGATGACAATAGTAGACCCATGTGACAGCAATGGCAATAGTAGACCCATGTTAGTATAGTGTGGCATGTCTGTTTTGGATATTATATTTATTGTTGTAGAACTTTTGTCTTTAAGCATATACTTATGTCTTGCCTATATTAAATTGTATATTCTTGTTTTTTTCCAAAAATGGGAATAAGGCAAGGTATTACGCATAGTTAATCAACTTTCACTTAGTCTTTCTTTTTCTTTTTTTTTTAAATTCAATTTTCAACCTTAGATTTTTTTTATTTTTATTTTTTAAGCAAGGATATATTAATAAGGAGAACTAAGAGTTCTCAAAACCTTTTTACACAAGAACGGGAAAAACCCGCCAAAGGAAAAATTACAAATCAATTAGAATTACGAAAGATATAACAAATGATCTTTGTTAAATTCGTAAAAAATACAAATGGAATGAGTAATTTCCCCTATAAAGCTCCATTTCAAAGTCATTTTATACCCCATACCGTATTATTCACATTCCAAACTTCATTTCTAAAACAAATACCGTTCCTAGTTAGCCAAAGGAATCAAACGGTTGCTAACCAAACCACTCCTATTTTTCCTCCTTTCACCTTTTTTTTACAAAAAAGGGACCAATCCGAAAAACTTGATAAACAATCTTCTTCCATCTCACCCACCTCCTTTCCTATCTGCACCGCCACCTCCCTCCACACTAACTCCACCGAATTACATCCGAAGAAAGAATGTTCTTTACTTTCCGGATCAATACCACAAAAAACACATTTAGTATTATCCAAAGCCAAAACAATATTCCTATGAACTAAAAGATCCTTAGTTGGAAGCATATTAACAAAAAGCCTCCAACCAAAAGCTTTAATTTTGAAAGGGACCTCCATCTTCCAAATCAAGGCTAAAGCGTTATCATTTTTATTAGGCGGACCATACGGAATAAAACTTTCCGCATAAATGCTATAACAAGAGGTCACCGAAAAGGATCCATCCGTGGTAGGGTCCCAAATAATATCATCCTTCCTCTCTAAAACCACTCCATACCCATCAATGAAATTACGAAAAGAATCAAAAACCAATCTAAGAAAAGGTCCAGTAAGATGAAGATAATTAATCCCACAATTTCCCTACTTCCAACAACCATTCTCCCAACCACCCATACCCGCCACCGACACCATCTTCAAACTAGAAACCGAATATAACTCCGGAAATTTTTCTTTCAAAGAAACCTCATCACACCATCTCGCCTCCCAAAACGGAATTGTATAGCCATTACCAATCTTGACTGACAATGAGACACCAAAGGATCAGTATACTCATTCTTCCCTATCGATAAAAGATCCTTCCACCATATAGAAGAAGAAGAAATAGATGAAGATGGTAAAAGACAAGGAAACATACCTCCACCAAAGCTCTTCATAGAAATGTCACCGTAGCGAGCTTTCAAAATATTAAACCACACCGAATTTCGGCCTTCTAAGATCCTCCACCTCCACTTGTTAAGAAGAGCCGAATTGAACGCAAAAATATTTTTGATACCGAGCCCTCCTTTGTCAAGAGGGAGGCACATATCCTTCAAACTAACCCAATGAATCCTCCTCTTGTTTTCCTCCATCCCTCCTCCCCAAAGGAAATTACTTTGCATTCTAGTAAATTCCTTTGCTACACAAACCGGCATTTTGTAAAAAGACATAGTAAAGATGGAGAGCGATCCAAGAATGGATTTCAAAAGAGTAATCCTTCCTCCCAACGAGAGAAACCGATTCTTCCAACCCGATAGGCGCTTTTCATCTTAGCTAAGAGAGGAGTCCAAGATGAAAAGCTCCTAGGATTACAACCAATAACAATACCTAGAAACAAGAATTTACTTTCCTCCACTCTACACGAAAGAACAAACGAGGCGGCATCAAGAAAATTATTAGTCGTATTAATTTCGATCAATTTACTCTTATGATAATTTATACCCAAACCCGAAGCTAGCTCAAAAGCCTTTAAAACCACTTTAATAGCCCAAACTTGCTTCCAAGAACCTTCCCCCACCAACAAAGTATCAGCCGCAAATTGGAGAATATCCACCACACTACTACCATTAATCCCCAACCCACAAAATTCTCCAATCTCACAAGATTTCCTCACAAGACCCGCTAGACCTTCAGCTACAATCACAAAGAGGAAAGGCCATAAAGGATCCCCTTGTCTTAGGCCTTTCTCCACCACAAACTCATTTGTCGGACAACCATTCACTAACACGGACATACTACTTTGAAAGACCAACATTTCCATCCACCTCTTCCACTTCGATCCAAACCCCATCCTAGTTAACATGTATCTTAGAAAATTCCAAGAAACATTGTCATAGGCCTTTTCAAAATCAACTTTAAATAAAAGACAACTTCTCCCCTCTTTCTTAGCAAAATCAACCAACTCATTTGCCACCAATACCCCATCAAGAAGATGACGATCCGGAACAAACGCACTTTGACAAGAAGAAATAATCGAGTGGAGAACTTTTTTCAATCTTCCCGCTAAAATCTTCGAGGTTACTTTATACATACACCCCACTAGACATATAGGCCTATAATCATCCAATGAAGTCAGATTTTGAGATTTAGGAACCAAAGTCAAGAAAGAGGAGAAAATAGCTTTGGAAATTCTTCCTCCGGTGTAGAAGTAATTGATGAAACTCATAAAATCCTCCTTAATAATGTACCAACATTTTTTTATAAACAAGAAAGAATAATCATCCGGACCCGGGCTCTTAGAGCTACCACAACACCAAATAGCATCCTTAACCTCCTTTTCTTGAAAAGGACTTTCTAGAGCAAACTTGTCTTCGGGAGAAATACTCTTAAAATCCACACCATCTAAAAGCATCCTATCTGTGTCCTCCTCCTTAAATTTGTTTGAAAAGTGCTTAGTCACTTCTTCCCTAACCTCTTCCACCTTCTCCACCAAAACCCCATTTGAGATTAAAGGACCGATATGATTTTGCCTTCTTCTCTCCTTCACAACCTTATGGAAAAAACTACTATTCGAGTCACCTTCATTTAACCATTTAAGCCTTGATTTTTGGACAAGCATATTTTCTTTTATCCGCAAATTCAACCAAAATATCTTATTTGCAACATTCCTACTAATAAGAGATTCACCTATCATATCCTCCGACAATTCCTCCAAATGAGAATCAACCACATTAATATCCCTCACGCTCCCCTCAACCTCCAAATCTATTTTTCCAAAAACTGATTTATTCCACCAAGTGATTCTCTCTTTAAGGCGCCATAGCTTTTCTTTTAGCACATAATCTCCTCTTCCTTCCACCTCTAATTCTTTCCATTCCTTCTCCACAAACGGGATAAAAGAGTTAAGAGCAAACCATTCATCGTTAAACTTGAAAGGTTTGGGACCCCAATTGATGTTATCTTTAACCAACCAAACCGGGCAATGATCTGATATATCTCTCTCCCCAACTAATTGACCCACCATCCCCATCTATCAACAACCACATCCGACACTAAAAACCGGTCAATTCTACTCATCGCCAACCCATTTCCACTATACCACGAAAATTTCTTTCCTTTACACGGCACATCCACTAAATCAATATCATGAATAAATTTGCAAAAAAGACCCGACCCGTTATCCACCTCCCTTTCCTTTCGCTATTGTTTTTTGTCGCATTGAAGTCCCCACCTATAATCCATTCACCATCCAAGAGAGAAGCTTTCGCTTTTACTAAATTGTCCCATAACTCTTTTTTCTTGAAAAGAAGACAAGAAGAGTAGACATTCACCACGTAATAAAAATTATCCTTCCAAAAAACTTTTATACCTATATACCCTTCTCCTTTAAAACTATAAATGACATCTATCCTTTCCATCCTCCATAAAATTAACATACCTCCCGACAAACCTACGGAGTTAGAGAAAGAAAAACCAACCTCAGTATTACTCCACATACTCTTAGCCACAAAATCCTCCATATTA
The DNA here is from genome assembly GCF_029867415.1 of Vicia villosa. Lineage (NCBI taxonomy): Eukaryota > Viridiplantae > Streptophyta > Magnoliopsida > Fabales > Fabaceae > Vicia > Vicia villosa. The sequence goes on from NC_081182.1 coordinate 66,004,315, forward strand.
GACAATTTTGTTTCTTGAATCAACACTATGTCCGCATCTCCCTTCTTTAAGATAGAACTATTCTCCTTCTCTTAAGGTCATTGCCGCCTCCTCTAATATTAAAAGAAACAATAATCATTTCCAAGAAGATGGTTTCTCCTTCCTTGGCTGTTTTCTCCCTACCCCCTCCTTTGGTAACTCACTGTTTAAACTTTTGAAACCGCTCCTAAACTTCAAATTATCCAAACCCATATCTTCAAACGCCATCCTCATCCTCCCATCATCATCTTTGACCACATTCTCCCATTGTTTACTATTGTTCGATCTAATTAAGTTAATCTCCGAAAGAGATTCATAACACCCCTCAATTGACTCATCCTTCGTCATCGAATTAATATCACCCCTAGCTTTTGAGATAACTGTCATACCCCAAAATTTTCCCATCATATTTCAGTCCATCTGACTTTCAAATGCTCAAAGATCTCCAATTGCTCAAAGTTACCTATCTCCTAAACAAGTGCCTCTAAACTAGGGTTTTGCTTTTCTCAAAGGAGACTCAGGTTCCGATGCCTCAAATGGCCCCCATGGTCTCACATATGTCCCAAAGAATCCCCATGTCAAGTTTCAAGATCTGATTCCTAAGATTGCTCAGTCAACAGCTCAAATGGTCAACAGTCGACTAATTTGACCTAAAAGTCAACTGTAGTCAAATTATAGTCAAAATTCCTGATCATGATTCATCAAGAAAAAATCAAAAATCCACAAAAGGACAAGTTGCTAAATTAGGGTTTTTAGGTAAAAGTCAACCCAACTTTGACTGATCATATCTCTTTCATACTTTATCAGAAATTCCTCATCCAAAGCTCATTCTCAAGTAAATTCAATTCTCTGCAACTTTGATGTTGGGCCCAAGGTCAAGAAATGCTTCCGCATAAGAGATATAAGTCAAAACATTATAGGTCCTTCTAGAAGCTCACAAAAAGCTATTTTTTGTCAGAAGCCATATCCTCAAGATAAAATCCTCAAATTCAAAAAAGCTTCCAAAGTGGACTGTAGAGGACATCTCGGGCTTTCCAAAAATTTCTATAACACCTTCATAGGATAAAAATTGAGTGAGTTATGACAGTCAGAAGTTGGCTAAAATTGAGAAAAGCATGAAATCTTAATTGATGAATTTTGAGCTTTTGAGTAATGGGCCTATTATTTCAAGTAATCCACGTGAATTTGAGTTCATCAAGGGCCCATGAATCATTTAATCCTTATTTTATGGTTTTTATTTATTTTATTTTAATTTTATTCATTTAAAATCAATTTAATCCAAGTAAAATCACAATTAAATAAAAGGATATTCTATGAATCTTTATCCAATATTCAATCAATCTCAAAATCAATCCAATGGCTTAGAAATAAAGGAAGAGGGCATGGAGATAGAATTAAATCAAAAATAGAAAGTTGAATGCAAAATTCAAATCAAATATATTTCCATTCAAAACAAATAATTCTCTCCAAAAAAGGTTGACCTAATTTGCTCACTATATATTCATAATGCTCTCAGCCAAAAGGGACGAATTTTGGGGTCCAAGGAGGCAAGGTTTCGTGTGGCCACATTCTTCAAAAAAGTGAGAAAGTCGTATTGAAAAATCCAGCCACTCTTAAAGGGAAAGAACGATCTCTAACCATTCCAGAGGTAAAATAAGGGAAGAATGCATTACTTTTAAGTTCTTATAGTGCCCATAACATGTATACCAATGGCACATATTCATGCACATGTGTGCTTTTCGTATCTCTATTTTCATCATGTTTCAATATAATTTAACGGTGTATTTAAGATCTTGATGAAGTTTAGGGAAGGTTTGAACCCTTAAATAGGAAAATCAACGCAAGCATGAAGGAATGCCATGGTTAGGGTTCCATGGAGGGAAGCTCTCGGATTCCATATTCCAGGCTGTATTAGTGCAAAACGATTGCACCATTGGACTCGCGGCCATCCAATTAGTGGATCTGGGTGCTTCTAAGTTTTGTTTGGATCGTGTTTTCGTTTTTTCATGATTGCAGGTATTAGCTACGCTTTTCTATAGCTAAATCGCAGCAAAAGTCCAAGCAAACGCGTAGCAAAATTTATGTGACTTTTGGTGGAGAAGACGATGACGTCAGCGACATGTGGAACGGTTTGAATGGTTGGTCAAAAGGTCAGACTTTCCAGACTACTTCTGATTGGCTGGCCAAAAGGAAGCGGGACCCACGCGTTGGTTTATTATTTTAATTAACGTTTTTTATTGTTTTTTTTATTTAATGATTGATTGTGAGTCCACTAACAGCAAAACGCGCGCAGCCTTGTTGGTCTCACAGGCAGGTTGGTAACTTCCAAGTCCTGGGTTCGAAACCATGCTCTGTACAATGTTTTTTTGAATTGTTTGGTTTTCAGATCCAGTACTCCCATCACACACGCGACCACCATGGGGCTTCATGTACTGGCCGTAGGATTATTCTCTGGGCTGATCAAACGCATGTGAACCTGCATCCTCACCATACACCCTCGAGATCGCACCACACGGGAGCAAAGCTAAGTTTCTTTTAATTTTTATTTTTATTAGTAAACCCTTTTTATGTATTTTCTTTTCTCTATTTTTTTTTATTATTTTGAAAATTCGTTTTTAAACATGTTATTTATTAATTAAATAAATATTTTCACCATTATTTCTTTTAATCGAAAACTTGATTTTTCTCATAACATCAAAATTTCTTTTACAATAATTCCTTTTTCACATATGTTTTTAATTCATTAATCAGTTTAGGTTTTTTTATATTTTTATGTTTTAAACCCTGGTTTTATTTTAGCCCGCCATTTTTCAACATGACTACTAATCACTGTTCTCCCCTAAAAAATCCCATTACTGGTAGGTGTTGCCCATTAACCCTAGTCTAGGATTTTACCTATTTCTTCTATTAACTCTGGTTAACTTTTGGCCCATTCAGGGTTTGCCTTTTGCCTTGCCTTTTTTATTTGTTTGCCTAAATTATTTCCATTTTAATTTTTGATCTGTTACATTATAATTGTTGAGATCTTTAATGCACTAACATTCCTCTTCTTTGTGCCTAATTTTCAGGGTTAACCAAGATCCTTCAACCACGCGCCACATTAGATCAAAAAGCTAAGTTTTTTTTTCTAAATTTTTTTGTTTAACATCATTTTATTTTTTTATTTTGCCTTTTTGATTAAAATAGGGTTTGCATCAATAGTCAATGAATCTGTAATACACTAACCCTTATTTGTTTGCCTTTTAATTTTCAGAATTGATCAAGGGTTCGAGGAAGATCAAGACATTCAAGATTTTGATTAATTATTGTTCCCTCTTATTTTCTGTCTTTATTTCTCCCATTGTAATAGCGTAGGACTTTATATTTTTCTGCCTTTAATTTATGCAATTTTAAACTGCGTGGTTAGTAATCTTAGGGAGTGCAAGCCTTGAACTGAATTAGGATAACTAATTACAAGATAAATAATTGAACTTAATCACGTGATTGTTGCACCCACACACCTTTAGGGTAATCCCTCTTGTTGCCTTTGTTGCCTGTTGCCTTATGATTCTGTTGCCTCTAATTATACTAAATAATAGTCAAGTCCCTCGATTCCGAGGATACCTAAAGCAAGGTTGCCTAAAGAGATTGAAAATCATCTAGTCCCTCGAAGTTGCGTCGGTAAAAGATGATTGTCCCAATTGCTAAGGTATCCTCGCATGATGCCTAAAAAGATTAATGACTATTATATCCTTCCCTTAGACTACCTGCCCTCTTTATGGCAAGGGACAGTCTTATGGCGAACGATACTTTTCTCGATGACCCTTAACATCCAATTGAAAGACTTCCTGCCCTCTCATGGTACAGATAGACCCTTTCGTCCGAAAAGCTAAAAGAACAATTTTTCTAACTTAGGGAAGGTGTTCCTGATTGCTTGTTCAAATTCAAATTCAAACTTCGAAATATTTTCCCACTTCTTTTCAAAATCAAATTCAAAAAGACTACGCTTATTTACAAGCTAAAGTTCTTATTCAAATTTCTATTCACACACTACTTTTCAAACAATTCAAACATTTTGAAAACAAAGTGAGCTAAGCAATTAAGAGCCCATGGAAAACCATGGATACAAAGGGTGTTTTAAACCTTCCCTTTGTATAACTTACCCCCCGAACTCAAAATCTTTTTAAAAGGTCTCTTTCTGTTCTTTTAGCCTTTCTATTAAATTGGATAAAATAAAAGTCGGTGGTGACTCTTGCTATCCGCAACATTTTTAAAAAGTCAGTTCTCCCACCGTATTACAATAACCCTCCCTTTTCCCTTTCTTTTGCTCCTCTTAATCAAATTTGGTTTATGTTTGAAAGCTCTCCCCCCACCAAAATCCAAGAGATTTCTAAACTTTACAATTTTCCTCTGCCTTTTCTTCAAATTCAAAGAGCAATCGACAAACGCAATATCTTTTCCCGTCGAGATCGAGCCACAAGATTCTGATCCACCACAGCCCTCCTGCGCAAACTTCTTAACCGAACCCTCCACCCTTACTTTTCTAACCGCCTTATCAAAAGATCCTGCCACTGAAGCCTTTAGAGAATGCGACGAAAAATTCTCACCCCCACTAAAACCACCGATACTGGGCACTGCTCCATTTGCTGAGCAAATACACTCACCAATATTATGTAAACAAACTCCCCTGTTTTTAGAAACCAATTCCTTCTTGAATAGATTCAGAACAGCCAACCCAAAACACTTCCCTGTTTCGACCCCTCTATTGACTACAAGAGAATTAGCAACTGGTATAAGACCATTCTCCTCCGAATTATTTTCCTCCACGCGCGCCGAGAAATCTTCTATGTGTAGCAACCTGCCCTAAAAATTTAGACTTTTAGAGTCGCCACCTATTCTACCAAGGCGAATAGGAAACCTACGCAGTTTAGAGATCAGGGTAAGATACTATATTCAGGTCGAGGGAAGGTGTTAGGCACCCTCAACCCTTTCCTAAAGGCTAACATCTCAAAGATAAAGGTTTATGGCAAAAGATAAAGAGGGATGACAGACAGTTAATAGAGTTAAAAGGCTAATTATATTGAACATGATTAGAGTTTGGAAGAGGGGGACTCGCCTTGTTGCCAAGTGCCTACGTACCTCCTTATGGAGGATCAGAGTCTACGTAGTTCGGGGAAGGGTTGTACGCCCTTAGGATTAGAATCTGATTTGATATGGTTTGAAGGCTTTTTGAATGGCCTATCGTAGTTTTGAATAAGGATGAAAATCCGTAGTTTGATTTGAAGTGCTTTGAATATTTTAGAATTTGGGCGTACAACCCTGATTTTGTACTATTAACCGCAATGATCAATAGATTTGATCACCATAGTTAACAGATTTGAAATTGTATCGTTACCAATTTTAATCAATTGATATGATTATTACTAATAACGAATTAGGATATTTTTTATAATTTTAATAATTAGTTTGTATCGTTACCCCTCGTAATCGATTGATTCGATTAAAAAGAATAACGAACTTCGGAGAAAAATAGGCTAATCATCGCAACCAATAAGATGGTTGAAACCTTTTAGCCAAATATTATGTATTTGAATTATATTAATTTAGTTGATAATTGAATGATCTATTCTTACCCATCGCGATCGATTAACACGGTCGAAACGAATAATAAATTAGCTCCTAAGATTTCAGCTACAAAACTCATGGGATCGGACAAACCCTAATATCTTATATCACCGTTCTAGGTTTTTTGTGATTTATAATGTTAATTAAATCAACTAAATCAATTAAGTCAAAATAATCGAATAATCGGGATATATTATAATCCTAACCCTAATCCTAGTTTTATTATTCTAATCCTAATTTTAGAAATTAATTAAATTAAATACTATTAATCAATATTTAACCTAACTATTTAACTAATAAACTAAATAAAAATATTAAATAAAACCTGGTTATGATCTTGTGTTGCTGACCCTTGAATGTCCATGATAGGGGTGCAGCTGTTGTACGTTAGATTAGGATGGTAGGAGATCTAAGGGCTATGATGCTGAGGGTGCATCACATGGATATGGAGGCGCGCGCGCGGAATCCCAAAGCAGAAAATAGATGAAAATAAATTGAAAACGCTCGGGATCGAACCGCCCACATTAGGGTCACGCCTCTCCCTTTCCAACCACATGTACCACATTCCTGAGTTGTTAACAAAATATCAAAAATATTAAAAGAATGCTTACCAATTGGAATGAAAGGGAATCAACGCGTGGGCCCCCTCTTATCCTCAGCTGACCAATGAGGGCGAGAGAGTGAGGGTGAAGAATATTTGACCAACCAATGATGCTATTCCACGCCTGGAGAGAGAATAAAAACCGCTGACTGGCCAATCACCAACACGCCGCAGCCAAGTGGTCCCCAGGGAACTGTTCATCATCTTCCCCACCTTACCTGCGATTTTTTCTACGAATACAGTTGTGGATTTACCTGCGGAATTTCGCAGGTTCCTCTTTCTCCCATGGCTTCGATTCGTATCCTGCAAAAACCACACAACACGAACGTGCAAACTACCCAGATCACCTAATTAAGGTGCCATAGACTTAATGGAACGATTAGTTTGGACAAAGAACGCCCCTAACTATGAAAACGAAGATGCAAGCTCTTAATGCCCTAACAATGGTGATGTGCAATTCTTGCGTGTAAACTCCTGCATAATGGCTCTAAACAACTACCAACAATAATATGAACATGAATACGTGCATTAAAATCATTCATACAGTGTAAAACGAAGATTTAAATTTCAAAACTTTTACCACCGTATGGTTACTTCGTGAAACCGGTTTCTGGGCGTGTTTGGCCTTGGTACATGATGAGTTTTGATCCTTTTGAACCTTAGGAGAACAATGGAATGCTTATCCTTGGTCTAAAGTGGCTGCCAATTCCATCCACGATTTGCCCTAGCCTTTGTATTTTTTCTCTTCTTCAAACCCTAGTCTTCCCAATTTCCGTCCCCCCACTCTTGCAGCCTCCTCTTAGTATATATTTATGAGTCAAATTAGGGTTGGAAGCTTTAAAAAAAATCCATCATCCATTAACATGAAAATTGAAAAAGATCAAATCTTTCTAAGTTTAAACCCCATGCTATTTTATGCATATTTTCCACATTTGGATGCCCTTGGATTGATCTTGAAATTGATTATGATTTGTAAAAATCAAATATATTATCTTTTAATATTTAATCATGATTTAATTTGATTTATTTTAAATTTAAATGAATAAATTTAAAGATAAATTAAATAAACCATAAAATAAATAAGAATTGATAAATGGGCCTCCCATGACCTTGTATTCATGTGAGAAGTTCAATCTTATAGGCCCAAAAACTCAAAGTTCAAAATCCAGCAATTAGGGTTTCATTTATTTCTCCAAAAATCGACCAACTTGTACCAAGCATATATCTCTCAATTTTTTAGATATGCAAGTGTTTTGGTACATATGTGACACATTGAGATCCATTTGAGGCCTTGGAGATCCAAATTATTTTGCTGAAGAACAAACCCTAATTTATGATAATGCAGAGTGACTTGAGAAAGCCCTTGAACCTTGGATTATTGAAAATGAAAAGAGGAGGGCAAATTTTGGGGTATGACACTATGCTATCAGAAGATGATTCGACCTTATACTTCGACTCACTCCGCCCAGAATCACCACCCGACCTAGAATCATCAGAACACGCAGAATCCGAGGATTCTGGCCCAGGGAAAAGATGTCGAGAATTACCTGAAAGAGTTTGGCTCGTCGGCGGGACCTCCTTGATCACGAGCGAAAACAGATTACCATCCACCAAGACCCTCATTATTTCTGGAATTTTGACCTTTATTCCCAATGAAATCTAAATCCTTGCCACCTCCATAGATTGACCATCAGCAATGCTAGAATCAATGTTAATCAAATTCCCCAACATCGAAGCCAAACACGAGAAGAACTCCCCACTCCAAGCCAAAGGCGGAATCCCGTAGATGTTCAGCCATGCCGCACGAGAAGAATCCACATCTTCCAATTTCCAAATTGCGATATCCGAAAACCAATATTTCCACCATTCTTCACATTCCTTAACGAAAGACTCCATAATACCTGCTTCAGATTCCTCCAACAAGCACTTGTTCGCACCCAACGGCGTCACTTTGATCGCGAAGAAACCTGCTCTTTCAATACAGCTCTGTAGGCTACCTGCTGAGCCAGGACATCTCAAACAACCAACATAAGCCTTAGATAAACGGGATCTATCGCTTTCCTTCGAAGAAAACTCTAGACAAATGGATGGAACAGGTTGCCTGCTCTCAGGCACTTTCTCAGCTAAAGCCTCAACAAACGTTCTTCGATCCCTGCTTCCCTCTCCCAACCTCCTACCAGCCCCCGGAAGAAACTTTGGTTGGCCGCAAAAAGGAACTTCCCGATTAAAACCAAGCCTTCCATTCCCTACTATTTCTCTCAAAACGGGGCACATTGGCGTGCATCAACCTTCACTGCTAGCAACCTTGCATCTACAACATCTGTGAATCTAGCGAAACCGAACCGGTTCCCAAATATGTCCCTTCTTGGAGCTATCGAAACCTCCGAGATTTCCCCTAAACATCCAAACACCTCAAACAAATCCTTAGCATTGCATCTGTCCGGAAAGTGAGAAATAAAGATGGAATCGACCTTGATTTCAGCAGACTTCTTTCCCTTCGAGTATGAATCCCATTGAGGGGCCCAATTCCGGAAAGCTTTCTTTATTGTCGTAACCCAACCGGAGTCGTGGTGGAGAGGAAAGCCACACATGACTAACCAAACACCGAACGTGAGCAGAAAATAGAGAAGAAGGGAAAAAACGAAAAACCCCAAAAGCCTGCAAAAGAAAACTCCTGAGATAACGATGGAGAATGACTGCAGAAGATCCTCCAGGTATAACTTGGAACACCTTAGATCTAATCACTTTTGAAAATAATCATACCATTTTACAATTTTTTTAGTTTATTAAATGACCAATTAAGAATCTCCTACCAAAAAAAAAAAATTAAGAATCTCCTACTTAAAAATAAAACAAATCACCCGAGAATTAAATTAAATGATTAAATAATTAATATATAAATAAATCATTAAAATATTAGAAAATAAATCTTGATAAAAATAATGATCTTATCACAGTCACACTTAATTTATTAAATATAATAATTAAAAATTAGATAAAATAATTAATTATGTAAAAAATCATAAATCCCATTTTATAAAAAAAAAAAAGAGTATCAAGTGATTAAAAGAAAGTTGCTATAAATATTTATAAATTATTTTATTTATTAAATAAATAAAATATAAAGATCTTATGCATGAGGGATAAGGTAGAGGGGTGAAGTAGATTATTTATTTATATTCCATTCATGAGTAAGATAAGTTTGCAAGTTTCTATTGACATCCTCTATACTTGTTGATTCTTAATGCTAGTTTCGGTGATGTGTTGGGGTTGGTATTATGCAGTTGTTGGCCCTATATTATCTTGTCATGTAATTACGAAGAGCATAATTATCGCTCATTGGACTATTTATGCCACATTAAGATTAGTAACATATTAAATTTTTTAAACATAAAAAAGGGGAGACTGAAACTGCATTGCAGTTAGTTATTTTGATGTTTTTTCCATATTTAATTTGTGTGACTAATTTTATTTATCACATACGTGTAATTCATTTTGTAATTGATTATAGCTTTATCACTTCATTTGTGTAGACATGTAACTTGACTCACCTCTACATTTAATCTAATGTATTTAGACTCATGACAATGTGTTCTTTAGCCTTTGTAATTTGATATAAGTCAAAATATTGAGTGTAGTTGGAATCTCAAGTTAGAAGTCTTAAATCAAGGTCTTTGTGAGGCTTGATTCAAACCATATAAGATAAGATTCAAATATCACACATGCTTGGAAGTTTAGAATTTATCTCTGCGATCTTGATTCGAATCAGGAGAGTGTATGATTGGAATCACAACACTTCTTGACTCGAATCACAGGTAGTTTGATTTGAATCATGGAAATCAAATTTTCTGTAAAATGAACTTTGATTCAATTGATACTTTGTGTGAATCGAATCATAAACCCAAACACATGATTCAAGTCAAACCAACAATTCTTTAGTTTACTATCATTTATTCAAATCATTCTTTCTTTGATTCAAATCATAAACTTATGATTTGACTCAAATCATATTGTATTTTTTTTTACCTTTTTGTGACTTATCTCTAGCACCTATTTAAACCTTTCTTCTTGTCTCTTTAATAGAAGATGATCACAAGTGATATCATGTGAAATTATGAAACATCAAGTGATGTTCAGAAAAGAGAAATTATTTTGATAAGATATTGAATCATTTACAGTGTGTTTGTTTGAAGAGAAATGAGTGAGAGAAATAGGGGCGAGAGAGTTAAAGGAGAAATATGATACTTCTCCTGCTTGGAAGACAACTGAAATGAGGAAGAGAGATTAAAAATGGTGGAGTCCACCACTTTTTCTTTTCTCTGCTATTTAGCGAAGAAACAAGGAGGGAGAGAGAGAGAGAGAGAGAGAGAGAGAGAGAGAGAGAGAGAGAGAGAGAGAGAGAGAGAGAGAGAGAGAGAGAGAGAGAGAGAGAGAGAGAGAGAGAATTGTTGTCTTTCTCCCAAATGTACCCCTCTTTTGATTATTTCATTCTGCATTGTTCAACTTATGTAATAAATTAATGTTGCAACTTGTATGACTAGGTGGAATTTTTCTTTTACTTTAACAACAACGTACACTCTATTATAAAATTAGTTATATTAACTTTAAATTTTAGAAAAATTTATTTGTTTAAACTAATTAACTAACGAAAATTATATTCACTAATTTAAATTAATTTTGATTAAAAAAATGCATTTTAACTATGAAAAATTGCATATGAAGTCAAATAAAGCAAACTGATTCTTTTATAAAATCAAATAAAATACTGAAACTAATATAAAATAAATATTTAATTATTTAATTATAAACAAAAATAAAAATAATAATAATTAATAAGAATAATTATTTTTTAACAAAATGATCATTAAATATTTAAAAATTTGTTAAATAATATAATTTAATTAATTTATAAAGTTGTGTATTGATAAAATTTTAGAGGTAAAGATAATTTTGTCATTTTAAAAATAATAACACTTCTCTCTCTTCAATTTCTCTCATATTTCTCTTATAACAAACAATACATTAAATCTACTATATTTCTCATATCTTTCTCTCTTCTCGCACTCTTCCTCACATCTTTCTCTCTTCTCAACTTCATCTCATGGCCAAGCACACCCTTAGGGAAAAGAACCCAATATTTTCATCACGAACCCAATCCTTATTTTGACAAGAACCTTGAGGGAAACCATACAAGTTTTTTTTCATTCATAAACACATTATCTCCTTGATTCAACCTTGTGAAAAATTTCTAGAATATTGAGATTGTGAGAAGTTTGTAGTTTTGTTGTGTAAGATCCTTTAGATACTATTCATTATCTTCAACCTTATTTTAGACATGTGACTCCATACACAAGATGGGGTGAATTGTGTGTTTCAAAAAAACTTTGCTTTGAAATTTTTTCTAACATTATCAGAGTTTAAAAAAATTTTGAAAATATTTTTGAAATATGCAGCAGAAATTTAAACTGCCGAAGTAAAAGTTAAGGGAAGAGAGAAGACACCAGAAATTATATAGGTTCAATCAAGAAGACTTGGTCCTGTCCCTAAGTTTTGATCTTGAGTGTATCCCATAAATCTTAAGAGCTTTTAGTAGGCTGAACTATTGAACCTCCTTTTACAAGTAAAATGAAGTTCCAGGCTAACTTCCAACCAAACGCTGGACAATGAAGAGAAGCGAATATTCTTCCTTCCAAACAGCGGATTGAAGCGGTTAGTCTTCTTTCCTCACGGCAGCTTCAAGTGGTTAGACCCCAAGCTGAATCGAGATTTTCCACAGGCTTATCTCGAACCAAGATGAGCTTTTATATCAGATTTAACTCACGAACCGAACCAAGGTTTTTACCAAACTGACCACAAACATCAGAGATTTTATTCCAAGCTTATCTCGAACCAAATCAAGATTTTGACAAGGCTAAGCTTAAGAACTGAACCGAGATTTTAAACATGATAACCACAAACCAACTTAAGATTTTAATACAAATTGATCTTGATACAAAGTAAGCTTTTCAATCAGGCCGAGCTTTTAAAACAAGGAATTAAAACCTAAATCCCTAAAACTAAAGTTTTTAAACATGTTTAGCTCTGAACTCAAACAAATAATCTCTAATGGATGAATTATTTAACGAAAACAATGATTTTTTGGGGAAAATTTAATGAGCCAATCGATTGGCCTAAAAATAAATGTTTAGAGGATTTTAAAAGGAAATGATAGATATATAGTCGTTCCCCTACTTTAAGATGTTGTCACAAACATTTAAAGCATGTTTTTTCACTAACCCAATCGATTGGGTATAAGTTCCAATCGATTAGCTAGTACAAAAAGTTATCCAGAACTTCCCTGACAACTCCCAATTCAACTGGCACGACTTCAAAACAAGTTTAGAAATATTTAATTAAAAAAATAAGTTTTAAAACTTTTGTGTGTGTGTGTGTCTGATTAGTCGTATAACTTTACGAAAAAACCTTGTATTTTTACAACACTTGGATCTCTCAGACGCAACTTGGTGAGCTTTCACATTCTATCTTTCATACTCTAAATCTTCAAGATTTGTCAAATAATTAATCATTCAGACACTTGCTTGATTTCTTCTTGAAGAAGAGGCTTGAGATTTATTCTTGTTGAGTGTCGTCATAATAGGATCTTTTTGTGATGATCAAACCCTAGCTTAGTTTGTTTGCATCTTTAACTGCTTGTTAACTGCACATGTTGCGTTATAAATAACTCTTATTAGTTGTCATCGTCAAAAGCATATTCACCATTGATGGCATATTGTTGATAGTTTCCTTAACTTCTTAACCTGCAAAACATAGTTCCACACCTTATACCAAAAATCCATTGTTGTGGTGCTCAACTCTAAAGACTGAGTGTGAGAGGTAGATTAAAGTTACACTAGAGAATACAATGTTTTTTCTCTGAAGCTTTATTGTTTGTATCAAGAGAAAGGATCGTTTATTTTCTCAAATTATTGGTTGGTTCTTATCAAGCAAGAGAAGAATTCATCAATACTCCAAGGAATACTTTGGTGGATTCGAATAAAGGTTGTAATAAAATAAAGTTGGGAGTTGTCATATCATTCGCTATTAGAACAATCACTCAGAAAAATCTTTGTCACATCTGAGTAAATGGTGTTGCAGAATTGAAGTTTGGAGCAGGATTATTGTGTCTATACAGATTGTTAGACCAAGATCATTGAAGATCTTGAGTATTAGCAGTTGAGTAATCTGAATCAATTGAAGGGATTATTGTTTTAGATATGTGTTGGCTAAAGCATTGGGTTGTTAGTGTTCAGGTTAATGATAATATGTTGTACCAAATTACTTGTATCTTAAACTTTAAAAACAGTGAAAGACGTTATCATTTCCAATGGCGAAAACCATTGAATAGTGGAGTAAGCATAGTGACAACGAATTGCTGAACCACTATATATCAGATATACATTGTTATTTCTCCATGTATTTAAATTTTTGGCATATTATTATGTATGATAGGTATTTTTCATCGTTAGAATGTCATATAGAATTAAATTTTTCTTATAGTTTATTATCATATAAGTGTATGTCTGAGATGCATAGCAATGACGAATTGCTGAACCACTATATATCTGATGTACATTGTCATTTCTCCATCTGTTTAAATTTTATGCATATTATTATGTATGAAAGGTATTTTTTTATCATTACAATGTCATATAGAATTAGATCTTGCCTATAGTTTATTATCATATAAATGTAGGTCTCAGATGCATCTAACTCGTTGAACATTCACTACTTTAATTAATATTGTATTCAGGGCCGACCCTGGGTCAGGGCAAGCAGGCCCATAGCCCAGGGCCTCAAAAAAGTATGGGGCCTCAAATTTTAGGACTTGGCCTTTTTATTAATTAAACAGCCAAACTTCTATGTATAACTTGTAACGAAAGCAAAATACGTGTAACTATAATAGCCCAGCGGATAAATGATGTTAGTGTAACAGAAATGACCTGTGTTTAATTCTTGGCATGAAAACAAATTTAATCCTACTTTTTTATTATTTTTATCCTCTTTTCAAAATACAACCGTCAATATATGTACTTATATATAGTTTTCTAATTATTTTGATATAAATTCTCATAAATTTAAAGTACTATCAAAATTTTATTTTTGATATCACACATGGTTAGCCCTATTATAACAATACTTGGTGTACTGTTTTTTTATCAACTTTAATTTGAGGTTCTATATTTGTTTGATTCTGAATGTTAGAAACGTAGGAAAAAGAAAAGATTTGTTAATATTTTTTTAAAAAAAATTATATTATTTATTAAGGGTCCATTTTTATTATTTGTCTTGGACCTCTAAAATGTCAGGACCGACCCTGATTGTATTGTGCCTAAGTTATTGGATATAAATTGTTTGTCAAAACAACTTTAAGTTTCTTAGTTGTTTATGTTGATGACTGAATTTTTTTCTTGTGAAGATAATGAAACATATAGTTTTTTAATCCATTCCCTGCATTTTGCTTCGATTTATCGTGTTTTGCTTTCGTATTTTAATCTTTGATTTTGTAAGTGAGTTTGTTTTTAAAATTGGTTTATAAAGGGGACAAGTCTATTTACCCTCTTCTAAACCGTCTCATCACCATATTCTCGCCCAATAACATTAAACGCAACATTTCTGTAAAATGACTAAAATGGTGCGAAGACGGTAGAGTAGATGAAAAAATTTCGTGCATGTTCACAAGAATATGAAAAGGAAACAATAATAAATTAATAAACAATTGCATCAAGAAGGATAGTGTTCATAAAGACTAAAGAAGATAATAATACAAAATCATAAACATAACCGCCTTACATCTTTCACGGGCTATACTATGGGAGATGATCTCCTGTATGATATTTTTTTTTTGTCGGGAGGAAGAAGAAGATAAAGAGAAAACTATCATTTTTTATGTTTTTTATGCTCAACTAAGTTATTATTGGTGGATCAGATCCTTATTAATTTTTTACGGTTGATTATATTTGAATAAATGTATTTTCTTAGGTGAGATATGGTTAGTTATTTTTATAGTTATTTTTTAATTGAATTTGAAGATTTTTCTTACAATTTTTTTAATATGTATTATGATGTTATTTTTAATTTATGAGAAAATAATTCAAACAATATTAAAAATGATATTGACTAGTCTTTTTAAGAATTTGACAAATTTTTAGGATTTTACATGATTTTTTTCTCACAAATGAAATTGCTTAGTTGTCATAATTAAAAATGAGTTAATTAATTGCAAATTTTAAGTGATCTTTTAGATAAGTCAAGTAACTTGAAAAGTTAGAGTGAAACTTGTTTTCCAAGAGATTAGTTCTCAGAAACTTTTATGAGTTAAACCCTTTTATTTTTTTTCAAGAATATTTCTTCTCTTAAATAATTTATAGTAATTTATTTTTGTTAGAAAATATAGCTACTTGGAAATTCTTAATATATTTTTTTGTTGAGATTTTATATGTTTTGAGTGGATTTTGTCCGTGACAAATAGATTTTATTTTCTTAGAGTGTTTAAGAATATATAAAGTCACAAATTTTCAAACAAATTATATAATACGATATCACATTATTAGATCATGTGTAAAATGATTTTTCACTATATAAAAATTAAATTATATTTATACTTACTATTTTTATGTGCACGTGTATAGCATGCTCTCAATAAATGATTTTTTTTTATTATAGTCAATTTTAATCATCAGGATGACGCGTTTCCATCTGAATTTTTTCTTGCACACACAAAATATTTAGCTTACGTTTGTGACAATAACGTTGGTAAAATAAAAACAATGAGACATGTTCACATGGGTTTTACTGTTTTAGTGACAGACAAACTGTAGATAGATTATTCAAATGCCATTTTTTCCTTAATGCGGTTGACCTTAAGTGTAGAAGATAAGAACATGTGGGGTTGGTTGCAAAACCTTTACCAACTACAAAATTGTTTTGAAATTGATCTATGGATATACATGATTTTTAATTGATTTCATGTAATCATAGGTTCTGCCACTTTCTAAAGTTACAGTCACAAATACTTTTTCGTTATTTTCTCTCACTTTTATAGATTTTTTAAATAGGGTCATAAGTTTTTGGGCTTTTTCTTACAAAGACAATACAATATATATATTCAAAGAAGAGAAGAAACATAGCAAAAAGAAAGAAGGGATGAAACCAAAATCTCTCAAGAAGAATTTAATCTAAGTCTAGGCATGTTTAACCTGTTACATAAAAAATCATAAGAAATTATGTTATGAATACGATTAAACTAAGCGAATCTTTTAAACTCAAGATCATGACTAGCAAATTTATGCTCACGCCTTCTACATAGAATATTATAAAATCTGTTTATTAAAAAAAGTGATTGGACCTAATTTATCTTTATAAAATTGACTTATAGGATATAATAGTCTCCTTAGTGGTGGAGCCACATAAGTACTGGGAGAGGCCATTGCCACCCCTTTATTTTTTTTAAGGAGTCGTGATTGACTCCTTTTTGTATGACCAACGAAAGATAACGATATTATACACGTCATTTGTCCCAATGACAAACCCTTTGTTATATGAAGATGTCGTCTGGACGACGTCACTCCAAACGAGGACTTTGATGTCGCCTCTATTTTAGAATCTCACAAATATAACATTACAAGGTGGTTATTGTTAAATAAAAATCTCATCATATAAATTTTTCTTTGGTTAATAGTCTCAATCACGAAAAAAGCGAGTGATTTTTCCTCGGTTAAACTATCCAACCATGCATGGAGAAAAATGGTGTGCATCCAATTTCTCATCTCACTCAATGGCTCTAGGAGAAAAATAATTTATTTTTTTATGACATTCTTCATTACCTTAATCACTCAACCAACGTAAAAATTGATTTTCATAATATATATATATATATATATATATATATATATATATATATATATATATATATATATATATATATATATATATATATGGTTTGTTAACGTAGACCCACTTTTTTTTATGAAGATCTATTTTAACAAGTATTAACTAACAAATGATTAAATGCATCTTAAGGTGCATGTTGTTGAAACACTCCATCATAAAAATAAGTGGGTGTATTTTAGCAAACCTTTGTGAGGTTTGCTAAAATACACTTACTTATTTTTATAAAAGTGTGTTTTAGAAAGTTTTATATATATATATATATATATATATATATATATATATATATATATATATATATATATATATATATATATATATATATATATATATATATATATATATATATATATATATATATATATCACGACTTGAAACCTGAATATCTAACTTATATAATCTTTTAACTCAATTAGTTCAAGCTAGCTATTTTTTTTTTTAAATGACTAATATTTATCTCTTCTCTACTTCTTTTTTTTTTTTGGAAAAATCTCTTATGTACGAAATCTCCTTATTTTGTGTATTTTAAAATTCACGTAAGTTGTGCTATATAAAAAAAATTAAGTGATTTAATTATAATTGTTGTTCTACTATTTTAGGTGATTTATGAAATGAGTCCTTATATTTTAAGCCAAATCTTTTTAGTCCTCATCTTACATTTATATAATAAAAATTGATGATGTGTTTATTTTTTTAACTAAATAATTTATAATATGTATTTTTAAAGTTCAATGACGAATTTTATATGACGAAATCACGTTTAGATAAATCATTAATTTTCTACACAAAAATTTGAAAAAGAATCAAAGCAATTTGATTTTAATTAGAGAAATTAATTTTGTAAATAATTAAAACTTTAAATTTTTTAATTAATTTAAGATAAAAATATATTATACATAGATATAGTATCATGTATGTTATTTAAAATCAAATGTTGAAATATTATAAAGTCCGTGTAAAAGAGTTACTTCAAATGTTAATTATTAATTTTCATTAGTCTAACGGTTTTAATTAATTTTTTAAATAAAAAAATATTTCCAAAAGTAATTAGAGTAAATAATTTATTAAAATCGTTAAATTAATAAAAATTAATAGTTAAAATTTAGAATAAATCTTGTACATTTTTTTTTTACTAAAAAGATATTCATTAATTCAAATTAAAAATACACCATATTACAAATTCAAGATCGCTAAAAACTGAAAAAGATGAATCTGTAAACAATCTCGCAGCACCTAGGTTAATAGCATGCGACGGCAATATGAAAGTGCCTACAAATATGACAAAATAAAAGGAAAATTTCTTTACCCACCTCCCTATCTTCTTGGTCACCTCTGGTGAAAAACCCAAAATACCCTCACTTCGGAAATGCATTTCCGAAACGTTTTTTTTTTCAAAATTTGTCTTATTTCGGAAATGCGCTTCCGAAAACGTGAAAAAAAGGTGTTTTCGGAGATGCATTTCCGAAAACACCCCTTTTTTGGGTTTTCGGAGATGCATTTCCGAAAACATTTTTTTTGGGAGGGGTGTCTTCGGAGATGCATATCCGAAATATTTCAAGACCAAATTGGTCTTGGAATGTTTCGGATATACACTTCTGAAAGAATTCAATAATTTATAAAAAATTAAAATCAAGGTGAATCAATACAATTAATAGGTATAAAATGAAGGTGAATCAATAAAATCAAGGTGAATCAAAATTTTCTAAACAATTTTAAAGTTAAAAATTATTTTACTAATTTATATAAATCAAAAACATTTTAATTCCATAAGTAAATTTTGAATTATATAGAATTAAATATAAAATTTGTTCATTAAATAAAATTAAGACAAAATCTTTTTTAAATTTTTTTAAACTAAATAAAAAATAATAAATAATTTTTAATTATGAATCAGAATAGAAATATATAAATATATAATAATAATTATTAATTTTGTAAGTGAAATATATAAATATATAATGTATAAATATATAATAATTAATATATATAAATATATAAATATATAATAATTATTATAATTAAAACACTCATTTTTTTAATTTTTATAATTATTATATAAATATATAAATATATTTATAATTAATATATAATAATTATTATATAAATATATAATAATTTTTATAATTATATAATAATTATTATAATTATTATATAAATATATAAATTAAAACACTCATTTTTTTAATTTTTTTTGTAAATACATAATAATTATTTTTAATATATAAATAAAAAATTATAACTCATTTTGTAACTGAAATTATTTTATTTTTTTAATTAAAATTATTTTAAATTTTAAAATATGAATTAGAATAGAAATATATAATAATTATTATTCATAACTCATAAATTATATCAAAATATATAATTATTATTATTTATTACTCATAAATTATATCAAATTTATGATATATGAATTAATTAATATCCTAAAATTAATTTTTGGGATTTTTAGATTTTTTTTTGTTTTTTCGGAGATGCATCTCCTAATTAATCAAAATCCCAATTTTTAGGATTTTTTCGGAAATGCACTTCCGAAGTCTGAAAAATATTTGAAAAAAAAATATTTCAGAAATGCATTTCCGAAGCAGGGGTAAAGTGGGGTTTTCGCTGGGGGTGACCCCATAGGGAGGTGGGTAAAGAAAAAATCAATAAAAGTCACCGGAATATTCATACTTCTGAATCTGTAACATTGACGCCCAAGTCGTCTTCCTGCAATGATTTGAAGTGAATGTGTCAATTTGAACCAACAAACATCGTATTAAGACGGAAAAACCAACAAGCACCGTACTAAGACGGGAAAACCAACAAACACCGTAAAAGACGATGAAAACTTAAAAACACACAAAACAAGAAGCAAATATGTATGGATAACCACTTATTTAAATAAAAATATTTAACTTTTCCTTTTAAACTTACTCTTGAAATAAAAATATTTTTCCTCTTAACTCTCTTTTAACTTTTCCTTTTATAATCAGGTTTTATTGACAAAGAATATTAAAATTGTGTTTAAAAAGAAAGAAAAGAAGAACAATAATAATAAAAAAACTCTTCGTGAAACACGCTTTGACAGGTTCCCATCCCATAACATGTTTACTTTACTTTCTTGCCAGCATTTTCTTGAATTAAAAATACATATACAATTATTGCTATACACTTTTTTTTTCCATTATTTTTAATGTAATATTAGTTTAATTATGGGGTTATTTATATGGTGCATGTCTTGATTGTATTGTAGTGCTGTCATTCTCACATGTAGGATGATAAACGAGATCCGGTCTCTTAGATACAAATTGCAGGCGAATCAAAGCTTTAGACTAGTATATTTTAATGTGTCATTTTACTCTATTATTTTCCTGATTTTTACAGGCACATATATTAAAATAATTTTTGTATTTTTAAATTTAAAATGTGAAGTGTATGTGTGCATGTCTTGGGCCGACATCACTTTTTTAGTATAGAGCGGGCCAATATTTTAGATTCGCATCCACAATTATGCATGTTTGGTCTCTCCCGGTTTTTTGCGAGCTTTTGCGGAATAAGTTTAAACGGGACGGACATGTCCATTTGTCACCCCTACTGACATGGAATGACACGGTCCAGTCTTGTGAAGGCTGAAAAACAGAGTGGTCAGAAGCTGAAAGTTCTCAGAGCTGATGGTGGGATGAGTACAACTCTATAGAGTTCAAAACTTTATAGAGTTCTAAAAGTATTGTGAGGAGAATGGAATTAAGCATGAGGTTACTGCTTCATATACTCCACAACACAATGATCTTGCTGAAAGAAGAAATCAAACTTTGCTTGATATGACAAGGAGCATGCTAAAAGAGAAGAAGCTCAATCACACTTTGCGGGGTTGTTGCCACTGCAACATATGTGCTCAACAGGTGTCCAACCAAGAAGCTAAAAGAAATTGTTCCTTTTGAAAAATGGACTGGAGATAAGCAAAGTATGAGTCATTTCAGAGTATTTGGTTTTGTTTGTTACAAACATATCCCAGGTGCTACTAGAAAAAAGTTGGATGATATAAGCAAAGTAATGTTGTTGATTGGGTACCACAATACATGTGCTTATAAGCTTTATTGCTCACTCACTAAAAAGTTGAAGTCAACAGAGATGTCATTGTGAATGAAACAGAAGTGTGGAATTGGAGCAAGTCTCAATCCAACCCTGGTGTAGTGTTGACACCTAAGTTAACTTCTGAAGGAGAATCTACCTCTGAAGGGGATTCTGCCTCTGAAGATGAGTTAGAGTCTAAAGGTAACTCCGAAGGTGAAGGAGACTCAGAAGGCGAGTATGACTCTGATGGTAAATTTAATTATGATCCAGATTCTGATGATGATCCAGACTCTAATGGTAATCCAACATCTAACGGTGGGCATACCTCTAAAGGTGGAACTTCTAAAGGTAGTTCATCATCTGATATTGTTCCAGCATCTGAAGAAGATTATGATTTGCAGAGGCCACAAAGAATCAAATAAATACCAAGAAGATTTGCAGAGTTTGACATGTTGCAAGATACTAAGATAGACTCTGAACGAGAAGTTATTAAGTGTGCCATGTTAGTAAACTCTGAAGAAGTTCTCAAGAAAAAGTGTGGCTAAAGGCCATGAAAGAAGAACTTAAGGCTATAGAAAGAAACAAGACTTGGGAGTTGACTGAGCTTCCAAAGAACAAGAAAGTCATCAGTGTCAGATGGGTTTACAAATTGAAACTAAAGCCAGATGGATCAATTAGAAAACACGAAGCAAGGTTAGTAGCTAGAGGATTTCTACAAAAAGTTAGTTTATACTACTTTAAAGTGTTTGCTCCTGTAGCTAGACATGAAACAATCAAATTCGTGGTTGCTATAGCTGCTAATAAAAATTGGCCTATGATGAATTTAGATGTGAAATCTGCTTTTCTGATTGGTCTTTTACAAGAGGAAGTTTATGTGTCACAACCTCATAATTTGTGAAAAAGAACCAGGAAGGGATGGTGTATAAGTTACATAAAGCCTTATACAAACTAAAACAAGATCCTAGAGCTTGGAATCTGAAAATTGATTCATTTTCAAGCTTCAAGGATGTTAGAACAAGATTTGTTCTTATCAATTATCTTAGTTTTGATGATAACAATAATATGAATTTTGCTTAAGATAATATGGTACTCTAATCCAATGCAATTTCCCTTTCAGGAAATATATAAAGAGTACGCATAATTCAGCGCTCAGAAGATGTATCTCAAATGGTTCAGCATGCAACATCAGAACATGGTCTGGCAAGACATCAGAAGATGGTCGAAGCAGAATCAGAACATGGGTCTATGGAAGCATCAGAAGAACATGAGATCAGAAGCACTGAAGATCAGAAGATGGTATCACGCTCAGAAGCACTTCAAGGTCAGAAGATCAGAAGATGCTGTGCACCAAGCTGTTTGACTCTGATGATATTCAAACGTCGTATTCACAAACATCAGATCAGAAGGAAGTACACGTGGCAGACTACGCTGACTGACAAAAGGAACGTTAAAGCTACTAAAGGCTACGTCAGTAGACACAGCGTGAACAAGGCTCGAGGTAGTTGACAAAAGCGTATAACATTAAATGCAAAGCTGTACGGAACACGCAAAGCATTAAATGCATTCAACGGTCATCTTCTCAACGCCTATAAATATGAAGTTCTGATGAGAAGCAAGGTTACCAATTCCTAACAACTCTGAACGAAAATAAACTTGCTGAAACGCTGTTCAAATCTAAACTCAGAATCTTCATCTTCATCAAAGCTCACTACATTGCTGTTGTAATATCTTAGTGAGATTAAGCTTAAACTGTAAGAGAAATATCACAGTTGTGATTATCGCTTTTAAGAAGCATTTGTAAACTCTTGAATTGATTACATTAAGTTGTAAGGAACTAGAGTGATCGTGTGATCAGTATACTCTAGGAAGTCTTGGCAGTTGGCTGAGCAGTTTGTAACTAGAGTGATCAGGTTGATCAGAATACTCTAGAGGAAGTCTTAGCAGTTGGCTGAGCAGAAAGTCTTAGGAGTGAACTAAGCCTAGAGTGATCGTGTTGATCAGTAGACTCTAGAAAAGTCTTAGGAGTGAACTAAGCAGTTGTTCCTGGAGTGATCAGTGTGTGATCAGAAGACTCTGGAAGACTTAGTTGCGGCTAAGTGGAAAACCATTGTAATCCGTGCGATTAGTGGATTAAATCCTCAGTTGAGGTAAATCATCTCTGCGGGGGTGGACTGGAGTAGCTTCGTTAACAGCGAACCAGGATAAAAATATTTGTGCATTTATTTTTATCGTCCAAGATTTAAAGTCACACTTATTCAATCCCCCCCTTTCTAAGTGTTTTTCTATCCTTCAATTGGTATCAGAGCGCCGGTTCTAAGGTGCAAGCACTTAACCGTGTTTAGAAAAGATTCAGGAAGAGAAAAACGCTTCATTTAAAAGATGGTTGATGAAAGTGAAAGGACTACACCTACACCTGCATCTACATCTGGCTCTGCTGAGCAATACAACGGTAACAATGGTTATACTAGACCGCCGGTATTTGATGGTGAAAACTTTGAATACTGGAAAGATAAACTGGAAAGTTACTTTCTGGGTCTAGATGGTGATCTATGGGATCTTCTGATGGATGGTTACAAACATCCAGTAAATGCCAGAGGCGTGAAGCTGTCAAGGCAAGAAATGAATGATGATCAAAAGAAGCTTTTCAGGAATCATCATAAATGTAGAACTGTTTTGCTGAATGCTATCTCTCATGCTGAGTATGAGAAGATATCTAACAGGGAAACGGCCTATGACATATATGAGTCCTTGAAAATGACTCATGAAGGAAATGCTCAAGTCAAGGAGACAAAAGCTATTGCCTTAATCCAGAAGTATGAAGCCTTCAAGATGGAGGATGATGAAGACATTGAAAAGATGTTTTCGAGATTTCAAACTCTTACTGCTGGATTGAGAGTTCTTGACAAAGGATACACCAAGGCTGATCATGTGAAGAAGATCATCAGAAGCTTACCCAGAAGATGGGGTCCTATGGTGACTGCATTCAAGATTGCAAAGAATCTGAATGAAGTTTCTCTGGAAGAGCTTATCAGCGCCTTGAGAAGTCATGAAATAGAGCTGGACGCAAATGAGCCTCAAAAGAAAGGTAAGTCTATTGCATTAAAATCAAATATCAAGAAATGCACTAACGCTTTTCAGGCCAGAGAAGAAGATCCTGAAGAATCAGAATCTGAAGAAGAAGATGAACTGTCCATGATTTCCAGAAGGCTAAATCAACTCTGGAAGACCAAGCAAAGGAAGTTCAGAGGCTTCAGAAGTTCAAGGAAATTTGAACGTGGAGAATCTTCTGATGAAAGAAGATTTGACAAGAAGAAGGTCATGTGCTATGAATGCAATGAGCCTGGACACTACAAGAATGAATGTCCAAATCTTCAGAAGGAAAGTCCCAAGAAAAAGCTTCATAAGAAGAAAAGTCTTATGGCAACCTGGGATGAGTCAGAAGATGATTCAGAAGATGAGCAGGCCAACTGTGCGCTGATGGCGACAGAAGATGACGGATCAGAATCTACATCAGAATCAGATTCTGAAGAGGTATTTTCTGAACTTACTAGAGATGAGTTAGTTTCCGGTCTAACTGAACTTCTGGAACTCAAGTCTCAGATTAGTCTCAAATACAAAAAGCTGAAAAAGCAATTTGAATTTGAAACAAAGAAGCTTGAGTTGAAGAATTCTGAATTAAAAGAAAAACTTTTAAAATTATCCAATAATGTTGGATCTCCTTCTGATTCAGAAAAATCCACTCCTAGTCTAAACCATATTCTGAAAGAATATGATTTAAGTTTCAGGAAGTTCTTATCTAGAAGTATTGGCAGAAGTCAGCTAGCTTCTATGATATATGCTGTATCTGGAAACAAAAGAGTTGGCATTGGTTATGAGGGTGAAACCCCATACAAACTTGAACCTGTTGATGAGATGAAAATCACATACAAGCCATTGTATGATCAGTTCAAGTATGGCCACTCACATGATATTAGGCACACTTCACATGCACAAAGTTTTCACATTACACACACTAAGAAGCATGTGACACAACCTAGGAAATATCATGAAACTCATATTAAAAATTATCATGCTGTTCCTCTTATTGCTTATAATGTCAAACCCAAGTTCAATCAGAACTTGAGAAAATCTAACAAGAAAGGACCCAAGAAGATGTGGGTACCAAAGAAAAAGATTATTTCTTTTGCAGATTCTCTTGATAACAAAGAAGACAACATTCAACATGACATGACACCTGGACTCAAGTTGGTCTCAACACTTGAAGGGAAGAAAGATTGTCTTTCAAGTTCTGGTTCTTAAATCTGTTGAAGAAACTTTGTTTGTAGGAATTCAGAAAAGAAAGTTTATTAGTCTTGGAACCATCTGTTTTGTTTGTCTCTAAAGCAGTGATGTTTCATTCTTGATTATTCTGAATGCTCTAAATGCTACAGAATATACAACATTGAAACATTGATTGTGGACAAATCAATAAACATCTGTTTTGATGATAAACTTGTTTCTGATGAAACAAAGAGCTTAAGAATTTCTGCAGATACAGTTTTGTCTTATCAGAAGCTGCAGAACAAAGAAGTAAACCTCCAGAAGCTGTGTACATCAGAAGTAATGGATCAGAAGATCATTCAGACTTATATCAGCACACTTCAGAAGGAGTATTTCCAGAAGAGAAACTTGATCAACTCAGAAGCAGTGATCAGAATCTGAAGGCGTAAAGTCTATTCTTAATACAGCTGTCATCTATTATCTGATGATGAACACGTATCTGTACGGTTAGTACAAAGCGTGCAGTTGAAAAGACGCCGACCTAGGTAACTGTTTTAAATCATTTCATTTACCACGTTCTCTCTCCTCACGTCACTCATCATTTAATAAAATTGATTTCTCTTGATTCTGAAACTGTTCAGTTTAATTTTTTATTTTTTTTTAAATCCGTTCCTATATATTCATTTCAAATCATCTCATATTTTTTTTCGCTCCCTTGTCTCACTTTCTTCCTGCATACATTCTGTCTGAAAGCCTCTTAGTATTTCTGAAACCCTAACCGAAAACCCAATTTTTGTTCTTCTCTCTTGATCGTTCTGGTTCAATGGCTGCTTCTTCATCTCATTTTGCTGGTTCATCTACTCTTCTTCATATGCACGATGAAACACACCAGGAACTCACCCCTGTTGTTGCATGCTCCATCCCCAAAGACAAACTGGAAGTTTTGTGTGAACTCATGGTCGACTTTGATAACCTTGAAGAAAATCAATTTCATCTTAAAGAAGACATCATCTTTCAAGGATGGACCTCGTTGTTTGCTGAGTTCGTTGGCCCTGTTTATCCGGATCTTGTCAAAGAGTTCTGGGTACATGCTGTGGTTGCACCAAAAGCTATTCTCTCCTTCGTCCATGGAAAGTCTGTCGTTGTTACTGAAAACATCCTAAGAGTGATGTTTGATCTGAAAAATCCTGAAGGGGCTTTTGAATCTGATCAAAGAGAAGATGTGGAAGATATTCTATCCACTCTCTATTCAAATGTCAAGAAAACTACACATGTTAAGAATTTGAAAGATATCTACAGAATCTGGACAAAGATCCTTCTCGGGTGTTTCTACCATAGGAAATCAACTCATGCCTCGGACTTCATCAGTAATGATCAAAGGTATATTCTTTATTGCATTGCCACTCAGAAGAAGGTTGATGCGATTTACATTATCTTCAACCATATGTGGAAAGCAGTAAAGGATTCCAGGAATGCTTTCAGAAAGGAAAATGCTGGAACAACCATTCCTTTTGGTAGGATTATTACAAACCTTCTGATACATTCCAAGATTGTTGAAAATCTGGAGTCTGAAGGTATCATCAAAGATCTTGCTGTCACCACTGGAGCTTGTCTGAATGCCTTCTCTTTAAAGAAGATGAAAATCATTGACACTTTTCTCAAAGTTCCTGAACCTCTAGCTGGAACAAGAACCATAAGAGAACCAGTTCTGGCTGACTTTGAAACCTTCTTCAATAGTGAGGTACCTGAAGTCAAAACTGTTTATCTGAAATCTCTTGAAGAGAATAAGAGTTTTAAAGATCAAGACAAAGGTGCCCCTTTCAAAGTAAATCGCAAGAGGGAAGAAAGGACTAAAAGAAAGCATGATTATCCTTCTGCTGTCTCTAAGAAACAAGAGGTTTCTAAAAAGGTGATTGCTAATGTTGTTAAGGCCGTATCTGATGACTTTGAGAAAGAGAAAAAGAAGAAGAAGTCAAACAAAAATGATGAGATGGCTGAAGTTGTTGAAAAGAAGATAACCAAGAAGAGGAAGATGATTATTCAAAGCTCTGATGAAGACAATATCCCTCAAGAAGCTGAAAACCAACAAGAAGTTCAGGCTTATGCCAGAAGAAAAGAAATCTCTAGAGGCAAAGCAAAGATTATTGAAGAGCCGAAGAGTAAAAAGCTGAAGAAAACGGAGGATGTGACCAAAGCGCTTCTGAAAGGTTCCAAAGGTATATGCATCTCTAAACCTATTTCTGTTCCTGTTGTTCGTTCAGAAGTTACACCAATAGAAGTTGTACCTACCCCTGAACCAGAAAAAGCCTCATCAGAATCACTCGTTGTTGTCCATATTCTTACACAACCATCTTCCCCTATAACCACTCCTTCTTCACATGCAAACAAATCCAATTCTCTTCCTCCCTCACCATTTCCCCTCACAAAAACTCCACCATCTCCTCAATCCATTCCGTCTCCTTCACCCTCCACTAATCTTGTCTCTGACCAAGCTGTTGACAATCTTGTTTTGAATATACAACCCCTTCAAACTCTCTTTCCATCTCAACCTTCTCCCTCCACCTCTCAAAACAATCCTTGTGATTCTCCTTTTCCAACCTCTGCATCACATGAGCAGCTGCTCCGTGATTGCAACTACACTCCCAAGCCTCGTCCTGAAGCTGAAGTGGTAGTGTTAGATTCTGATACTGAAGCAGAATCTTCTTATAGGTTGGATAGAGAACCTCTTCCATACTTCACCTCCAACCCTGCCTTTTCAAAAACCCAAATAAAATCCCGCCCTGTATATCCTATTGGTGTAGTTTTTGAAAACATAAAGAAGAATCTCAGAAGTACCTTTGATACTCTCAGAATTGCTGAAAATTCTGGATTGAATGATGTTGCTATGCGGAACTTCTGGAGGATCTTTCGCAGAAAATCAGATGCTCTGTTTTTAGAACTTCAGGAAGCCTGTGTAGCTGCTGCCCCACGGCCTCGTGGAATTCTGAGGAATTATGAAGACTTCTGGTTTGCTCGCCTCAAAGGAAGATATCTTTTGGAAGAGAAGCCCTTTGTGGATGAATTGGAAGTATTGAGACTGGCTGCTGCAATGGAAGCAAACCCATGCAGGGACATGGTTATCTGGATTCCTGAGTATCCTGTTCTGCTTGGAGACTTCAAGACCTTATTTGACTTTCTGAGGGAAAACCCTTCTAAGAAAGACCCTAGCTTGGTCATTCCAGAAGTTGTTGACCCACCAGAAGTTGAAGGTCCCTCTGCTCCAAGGAATCTAGCTGCCATTCTTCAGGCACTTGAGAATGGCGACTCGGAAATTCCTGCTGCAGAATATGGAGATGCTTCTATGCAAGAAGCAGATGCTGAAGATCATGTTGCTAAATCAGACCCTGTTGAGGATATCCCAGCAAATGATACTTCTATGGAAGCTGCAGATGAAGTTGTCATTCCTGTGGTTGAAAGCGGTGAAGCTTCTTCTGATGAACCTTCTCGTCTTGCAAGGACTCTAGAAGCGATTCAGAGGAGACAGGATGAGCAAAGCTCACTCAATGACAAGTATGATGCTTTCATTGAAAGGCAAGAAGGACACAACAACGATGTTAAAGAGATGCTGGCCAAGATCTTATCAAGACTAGGGCCATCTTAGATTGAGTCTGTGTTGTTTCTTTCCTTTCTTTGCATCTGTTTTGTTTCTGTGCATCTGATCTTTTCATCCTGTACTTTTGTACCCATTGGTTGAACCTTAATGAAATCATCTTCTTCCTCCATGTGCTCTGTTTTTTTTTACATCTGAATCTTTTTAAAATATTCTTTTTGATGTTATGACAAAAAGGGGGAGAAGATAAATGATAAATGATTTGATTAAATCTATCAGTTGCTGGGTAAAGGCTCCCACACATTCACTAACAAGAACTTCAAGTTCTATATGGTTTAAGTGTTTTGCAGGTACAGAGAAGTGAAGTGAATCTTCAAAGCAAACACTAGAAGCAAAACCATGGAAACTGAAGCAAGCTGAGTGCTGTCAAGCTTCAGAGATCAGAAGCAAGAAAGAAGAATGAATCAGAAGCACTGATAATAGAATTTGAATATCATTGTCTATCCTGTTATGACAAAATTCTATTTGCTCTGATACATATAATGTTATGGCTCTGATACATTATTTGCTCTGATACACGTTTTTAGCCTAAATGCTCTGATACATTTGGCTCTGATACATATCATGTATTTGAATATACATTTTATGTTCTAACTCGTTCATGCTGACTTTTGTCGTTTAGTTTTTGTTCTGTAACATTTCAGGATGTAGAGATGCTCAGATGATGCTCTGGTACATTCAACAATGTTCTGATACAAATCTAGCATGAAGTGAGGTTGATAGACATTCAAAGTTCTGAAGCTATCCGAGGGAAGCAGAAATCAGAAGATGTGAATGTTCTAAAAGATCCAGTAATTCAAGTTCTGAAGCTGTCCTGAATGGAAGCAGAAGTCAGAAGCTGTGAATGTTCTGAAGATCAAAGAAATTCAAGTTCTGAAGTTGTCCTGAATGGAAGCAGAAGTCAGAAGCTGTGAATGTTCTGAAGATCAAAGAAATTCAAGTTCTGAAGCTGTCCAATGGAAGCAGAAGTCAGAAGCTATGAATTCTCTGAAGACAGAAGCTTATATGATCGTCTCTACCGAAATAATCAGGGAAGTCTTTTATCAAAGTTCTTCGAGTATTTATTTCAGGGGGAGATTATTTATCTCAGGGGGAGATTGTTAATCTCAGGGGGAGACATATTCATATGCTTATGCTATAGCTGTGTAATTTGTCTTTTGCCGTTTACTCTTTCTGATCGCAAATTCATATCATTTATATATGTTTTTGTCATCATCAAAAAGGGGGAGATTGTTAGAACAAGATTTGTTCTTATCAATTATCTTAGTTTTGATGATAACAATAATATGAATTTTGCTTAAGATAATATGGTACTCTAATCCAATGCAATTTCCCTTTCAGGAAATATATAAAGAGTACGCATAATTCAGCGCTCAGAAGATGTATCTCAAATGGTTCAGCATGCAACATCAGAACATGGTCTGGCAAGACATCAGAAGATGGTCGAAGCAGAATCAGAACATGGGTCTATGGAAGCATCAGAAGAACATGAGATCAGAAGCACTGAAGATCAGAAGATGGTATCACGCTCAGAAGCACTTCAAGGTCAGAAGATCAGAAGATGCTGTGCACCAAGCTGTTTGACTCTGATGATATTCAAACGTCGTATTCACAAACATCAGATCAGAAGGAAGTACACGTGGCAGACTACGCTGACTGACAAAAGGAACGTTAAAGCTACTAAAGGCTACGTCAGTAGACACAGCGTGAACAAGGCTCGAGGTAGTTGACAAAAGCGTATAACATTAAATGCAAAGCTGTACGGAACACGCAAAGCATTAAATGCATTCAACGGTCATCTTCTCAACGCCTATAAATATGAAGTTCTGATGAGAAGCAAGGTTACCAATTCCTAACAACTCTGAACGAAAATAAACTTGCTGAAACGCTGTTCAAATCTAAACTCAGAATCTTCATCTTCATCAAAGCTCACTACATTGCTGTTGTAATATCTTAGTGAGATTAAGCTTAAACTGTAAGAGAAATATCACAGTTGTGATTATCGCTTTTAAGAAGCATTTGTAAACTCTTGAATTGATTACATTAAGTTGTAAGGAACTAGAGTGATCGTGTGATCAGTATACTCTAGGAAGTCTTGGCAGTTGGCTGAGCAGTTTGTAACTAGAGTGATCAGGTTGATCAGAATACTCTAGAGGAAGTCTTAGCAGTTGGCTGAGCAGAAAGTCTTAGGAGTGAACTAAGCCTAGAGTGATCGTGTTGATCAGTAGACTCTAGAAAAGTCTTAGGAGTGAACTAAGCAGTTGTTCCTGGAGTGATCAGTGTGTGATCAGAAGACTCTGGAAGACTTAGTTGCGGCTAAGTGGAAAACCATTGTAATCCGTGCGATTAGTGGATTAAATCCTCAGTTGAGGTAAATCATCTCTGCGGGGGTGGACTGGAGTAGCTTCGTTAACAGCGAACCAGGATAAAAATATTTGTGCATTTATTTTTATCGTCCAAGATTTAAAGTCACACTTATTCAATCCCCCCCTTTCTAAGTGTTTTTCTATCCTTCAAAGGATTCACAAAATGTGAGATGGAGTATGAGGTTCATGTACAACATACCTCTGAAAGCAGTATGATTCTGGTGAGTCTCTATGTTGATGACATATTTCTAACAGGGAGTTGTTCGGATGAGATACTCAAGTTCAAGAAGGTGTTGATGAATGAGTTTGAGATGACTGATCTATGAAACATGGTATATTTTATAGGGATGGAGATTTTGTACACTGAGAAAGGTATAATTTTGCATCAGCTGAAGTATGAACTGTAAGAACAAGATTTGGTTCTGCATCTGGCCTTTAGTTTTGATGATAACAATACATTGTTTCTTAGAGAACAATTTTTACCCTAATGGTTTTTGTCTAGTGTGTAGTTGAATGCTAACATGTTCTGACTCTGAAGAAGTGACATGTGACGTCATCAGTTTCTGAACTCAACACACTCTGACTCTGAAGAGATATCAAATTGCGCTTTATAAGGAAAAGTCAAGTTCTGGAATGCTCTTTGACAATGCTTCTGAAATAATGCTCATCAAATGGATTTTGAATCTAACTTTGATAAAGGAGCTTATGAAGCTTTTCAAGCTCTGGTATTCTGCACTACACAAGTTCTGAAGATTCTGAAGACTGAGTTCTGAAGACTCTGAAGACAAGTTTTTAAAGACAAGGTTCTGAAGAACAAGTTCAGAAGACCCTGAAGACAAGGTTCTGAAGACTCTCATGCATCTTTTGATCCTTCTAAACATGCTTATTAACACGCATTCTGAAGCCTTTGAAGATTACAAGATAAGATAAAAAAGGTTTTACGTGAGTAAAGAGTACATGATACAATATCAAATATTTCTTCCACTACACTGATTTTATGGAGAAAGTACAATACTACTGTACCATTTTGTCTCCTATTTTCTGTTGTCCGTTATGCCAGGATACAACTAAGAAATTGTGGAATTCCATCTTCACCCTTCAACGGATCTTTCTTTGTCTATATAAATAAGACTTGGAAGAATGGAAAGACAAGTTTTGCACAATAATCTTTTGAACGAAAATGCTGAAACTTTATTTGATAGAAAAGCATCAAGCAAGGACCTTTTGTTTATACACTTGCTCTCAAACACATTTGTGTTATTCATTATATTCATTTTGTGTAATCTGCTTACTTAGAAGTAAACTTCTAACACACTTTGTATCTCAACTTTTGAGTTGTATTTGTTCCTTCATAGACTAGGGTATAGTCAGAATTTTGTAGAAGACATTGACAATAGGTATTTGTGGTTGTAATCAAGTTTGGTCATAGTGGATTAATTCCTTGTGAGAAGGCGAAATCACCTTGGAGGATGGACTTGAGGTAGCTTCGTTAACAGCGAACCAGGATAAAAATATTGTGTTCATTATTTTTATTATAAGTTCTTTGTTTGATTGTCTTGTTAGCAAAAAAAAATTCATTCTTGAAACCCAAATCAAACCTCCTCCTCTTTTTCTTGTGTTTCCTTAACCTTCATGAACTTGAGCTTCTAAAGAGATTTGAGTTAACAAATTGCAAGTCTGCAATCACACCTGCTGAAACAAATCACAAGCTGGATTCTGATATTGAGGGTGATGATGTAGTTGCTACAATTTTTAAATAGTTGGTTGACTCATTGAAATATCTTTGTAATATCATACATGCCTCTTTGGCATAGGAACAACAATTAGACAAAGGTAGATATTAGCTTCAGGTAAGGTGGAAATTCATTTTTTTTTACAATTATTGGTCGCATGAGACACTTATGTATTTCCTAATATAGATGAATTTTTTTACTTGCAGCTAAGTGGTGGAAGTCTTATGGTGCTGAAACTCCAAATTTATAATTATAGGCGATTAAAGTGTTGAGTTTGACTTGCAGAGCTTCTAGATGTGAGCGTAACTAGAGCATGTAAGTATAAATTTTTACTAGGATATTAAAGTATCTTACATTCAAGTATTATTAAACTAATACTTCAAATTATTGTATTTTAGATTCATTCTAAGAGAAGTATGTTGGAGCATCAAAGGTTGCAAGACTTGGTTTTCATCAAGTATAACCAAGCTTTGATCAAAAGATTTGAAATTCAGGATAAGAATGATCGTATGGTTTTGCGAGATTAATTATCCCACTGAATGGTTGGTTGAAGAGATGGGAGAGATAGGAGAAGATGGTGCACATGTAGAAGAAGACTTGGTTCATAAAAATGATGATTTAACTTGGTCTCGAGTTATCAATGCAAGTGGAATTAATGAGCCTCTAATATACACTAAGAGGACAAAGCAACTTAAAGTTGTAAGTACATCTAGGACAACAATAGCATAACTTGATTTCTAAGTGGAGGTGGAGGATCTTGTGTGAGGAGAATTTTTTATGGACTAACCTTCTTTCTTGCAGGTACGGTGATATTAGGAGAACTATGCTCTCCGATTCTTTGTCTCATGGTAGAAAAAAAGTCTCTTTATGGTGGAAAGATCTCTGCTCGGTTGGTGCGGGCGGGAATACTCCGTTGGATAATTGGTTTCCATCTTCCATTTCTTGTAAATTAGGAAATGGAGATGGTCTTGATTTTTGGCTTGATAGATGGGCGGGTCCTTCTCCACTTTGTGTTCGGTTTCCCTCTCTCTATCGGTTCGCGGAACCCTCATGTGCTTTGGTTAGTGACAATGGTTTTTGGATAGCGGGAGTTTGGGAATGGCGCATTAATTTCCAAGAAGGCTTTATTGGTAGTTCGGCGAGTGAGGATGTTCATGATTTGGTTTCTTATTTGATTGGGAAATCTCCCACCGTGGATGTATCGGATTCCTTTTTGTGGTGGAAGAATTCAAAGGGTTTCTCTGTTAAAGCGGTTTATGATTTGATTTTAGAAGGAAGCTTTCGGGGTCATCACTTGGAGCCCGAGGTTACTAACGCTTTAAACCGGATGTGGAAAACTAAGATCCCTAGCAAGATTTTGATTTTTGGATGAAGGCTCATTTTGAATAAAATCCCAACAAAGAAGGCTTTGGCGAGACGTCAAATTTTGTTGGATTCTTCTCTTTTGGTGTGTTCTTTTTGTGGGGAGGAGGAGGAGGATTCGAACCATCTTTTCGCTTCTTGTTCCGTTACCCTCCTTTGGTGGTCTAAGTTTTGCGATTGGCTTCGGGTGGATTTGGCTTCTTTTCCGGGTAATTTTTTCCATCGTTTTTTAGCTTTAGATCTTGTTTGTAAAGCCCGTTTTGTGATTGATACTAGTTGGCTTTTTGGTTTGGCTTTTTGTTGGGGTGTTTGGTGTTGTAGGAATGAGATTATATTTAATGGTGGTTCTTTACTATATTTTGATTCTCTTTGGATGATTAAATTTGTAGCTTGGGATTGGTTAAACTCTTTCTACAAGGTAGGGGATTCTCTTGTTTGGTCGGATTGGTGCGATAATCCGGCCGTTTGTATTGGGAGCCATTAGTTGAGTTTTCTTAGGTAGGAGCTTCTTTTTGGTTTCTTGTTGTAATCATGGGATAACACCCCTTGTGCTCTTTAATTCCATTTTGCTTATAAAAAAAAAAAGTGGTGGTAGAAGATGTTGAAGAAAATGAAGAATTGAAAAATAATGAAAATGAAGAATTGGATGAATATTTTGAAGAATACCTCCTTAAGGATGATCTACGATTCCTATGTTTGTTTGAATTTACATATAATAGTAATAAGTTTGAATTTTAAGATGTGATGTGATGTTTTGAATTTGATTAAGAATTTTCCTATAATGTTTTGAATCTTGATTAAGCATTATTATTTGACATTTGATTTTATAAATCTTTTGAGTGTTGTGCTATTTATTTAATTTTATATTAAGTATATGTTTTATAGATTACTCATATATTAAGTCTAAAATATTTTAGTCTAAAAAATTAACTCACTTTCTGAGTCGACCGCTCCCCTCTATTATATAGGAATAATAATTCTACAAGAAATTTCGTTCAATAATGCTATTTTGACATCAAAGTTCTGCTGTCAAAATAATGATATTTTGACATCAAAGTTATGCTGTCAAATTTGGTGTCATTCGCTTTCGGTGCATATTTTTTAAAGGTGAACGCTCTCGTATCCTTAAATTTAGTTGGGTATTAAAATTCTCAACCAATCAAATAGTATAATCCAATGTCAAATCACTTTTTATTTTATTTTATTTTAAAGTAAATCAAAATTTTAAAATAATTTACACTAAAATACTCATACCCGAGTTAAATTCATGGGTACAAAAAAATTTACCTTTTTTTTAATATGTTATTAAAGTTGTAGAATATAAAAAACAAGAGATATAGAATTTAACATTATACTGTGTTTGTATTTTGATGTTCAAATAACAAAGTTCCATGTTTAAGAGAGAGAGAAAAAAACAACTCATTTATATGACCATGTGATTACATCATCTAATTGACACGAGTTCCTTCATCGTTGAATCCATAAAATCCCACTACATCAATATGTGTATGGTTGCGCTTTTGGCAAAGTAAACTTACCTCTGCAATACATCCCAATGTGAAAAAGCTGAAGCTCCAAATTTAAGTGTTAAAGAAACACATGTCCATGGTAATGTAAACGTAGAAACAAACAGGCTTAATCCACATGAAAATCCTACTACAGATCAGTCCATCAAAATCCTACTACAGATCAACTATTCCTGCTTACTACGAGCAGCCCTTGCACGATGTCTTAGTTCAGCTCTTTTCCACTTAACAATCAAGTAACATAAGGAAAAGAGTGTATTGATCTGCAGAAAGAGATAAGATACATAAAGTCAATATTCAATATGAAAAGACCATTATAAAATTGTTGTGTCATAAGGGAAAATACTAACCAAGATTATCATAGCCAATGCAAGAAGAGGTCCAGACCAAAGAACTGACATAAATACTCCACTTGGATCAAAATAGTTTTGACTAGAGAAGCTTTTCCAGTGTCCCCCCAGAAAACTATTAAGTCTCTCAGCAAGATATACACCAGCCACTGCATCATAACAATTTTCAAGAAAGAAAATTTACATTATTGGTTCAACAGAGATAAAAGAACTTCAAAAATATGAAAGAGATAGCAGGATTAAGAGATGTAAACACAAAACATGTGAATGGAAAATGATCATATAGGTATCAGTCTGATACCAGTTTAGACTTCAGACACAAGAACGCACAATCAAAATGTATATATCTTCTCTAAACTAGGTATTCCAAATTACACTCCGAAATCCAAAACCATCTGTTCTTCCCTATTAATTACATCCTAGAGATGCAACCACTAAAAACATGTGCATGGAAAATGATTAAACATATCTCTGTCTGATACAAGTTTAGACTTGAGACACGAGAATGCAAAATGAAAATGTGTATATCTTTCCTCTGCACCCTAAAGTATTCAAATTTCAACTAAAAAAATATCCATACCCAATATTCTTCCCTATCATTTATATTCTATCAAGAAAAAATAAATAGTAAATAACCAATGTGTTTTGAGAACTTTAAGGAGATTTTAGTTCATAACCGTTTATTTTTCTTGTTTTATTGGCGATAAAAGCCGCGTGTCTTTTATTTATAACATATTAGAACAAAATTCCAATAAATATTTTAGTGTAATTGGATTGTAAATTTTGTGAGGATAGGTTCATCAATTTATAGATTTCACTTTTTATTTTAGTGTGCTTCCACGTTATTTTGCTCTTCCACAAATCTAATAATATGAGAAAATTTTGCATAGTTTGCTAACAACTGACATCAAAGCTGATTGAGAATTCTACAATTTTATTCTACAATTTTTTTGCAAGAAATTGTTAGAAACAATCCAAAGGAAAAGACATATTTGAGTGGGAGTGATGGCTGCAGACGAAGGAAAAGTGAAATTAGAAAAGTTCCATAGACTTTAGTTTTTGGAAGATGCAGATTGAAGATTATTTGTATCAGACAAAGCTACATCAACCTCTCAAGGAAAAGAAGCCAGATTCGATGAAGGAAGATGAGTGAAACCTTCTCGATAGGCAAGCACTTGATGTTATCCGATTGTCACTTTCTCGAAATGTTGCTTTTAACATTGCAAAGGAGAAGACAACTGTTGGTCCTATGAGGCTCTTTCTAGCATGTATGAAAAGCCTTCAGCATCAAATAAAGTTCATTTGCTAAGGAGATTGTTTACACTTCGGATGACAAAAGCTGCATCAATTACGCAACATATCAATGAACTCAATATAATCACAACCCAATTGAGTTCAGTTGGAATCGAATTTGACAATGAGGTGCGAGCATTGATAATTTTGTCTTCCCTACCAAATAGTTGGAGCGCTATTGTCACGACTGTGAGTAACTCGTCGGAAAGTACAAAGACGAAATTTGATGATGTTTGTGATTTGATTCTCAATGAAGAGATCCAACAGAGAGTTAGGGAATCATCATCCTTTTTAATATTACATATAGAGACAAGAGGAAGAAATTCAACCAGGGGATATGGATGTAGTAAATCAAAGGAAAGACGATCCAAATCCAGAAATCATTGTAATTTCCATAACTCATTATCGAGTGTTGGAATTATGGAAAGAAGGGGCATTACAAAAATCAGTGCAGACTCTCACCCAAGAATCAAAAGGTACAAGATGAAGCAAATGTTGCTTCCACCTTAAGAGGAGAAGACGCGTTGAAATGTTCTTTGGAGAATAAGGAAGGGTCTTGGGTATTAGACTACAGAGCATCATTCCATGCCACTTCCTAGAAAGAATTCTCTTAAAATTATGTCTCTGGAAACCTCGGTAAAGTTTACCTTGGTAATGAGCAATCATGTAGATTGAAGGTAAAGGGGCAGTGAAGATTAAGTTGAACGGATCTGAATGGGAATTGAAAAATGTAAGACATATTCCCGACCTGATCAAGAACTTAATCTCAGTAGGCCAATTGACTAGTGAAGGCTACACAACAGTCTTCCATGGTGATCATTGGAAGATTTCAAAAGGTGTAATTACAGTTGCTCGCGGTAAAAGGATGGTACTCTTTACAAGACAGCAGAACCATGTCATTTGATTGTAGTTGCGGCAAATGAAAGTCTCAATCTATGGCACCAGAAATTAGGCCATATGAGTGAAAAAGGGATGAAAGTCATGCACTCAAAAGGAAAACTATCAGGTCTTCGGTCAATAGAAACTGACATGTGTGAAGACTGTATACTTGGAAAGCAGAAGCGAGACAAGTGGGAGAACCCCAAAGAAGCAAAGACTCGAGTTTATTCACTCTGATGTTTGAGGTTCAACTACTGTCTCATCTATAGGTGGGAAAAAATACTTTGTGACTTTTATTAATGATCACTCCAGAAAGGTATGGGTATACTTTCTGAAATATAAGTCTTGAAGTATTTGAGCCTTTCAAAATGTGGAAAGCCATGGTAGAAAATGAGACAGGATTGAAGATTAAAAAGCTCAGAACTGACAATAGTGGTGAATATGAAGACATCAGATTTAAGAAATTATGCTATGAGCACGGAATCAGAATGGAGAGTATCGTGCCAGGTACGCCTTAACACAATGGTGTGGCTGAGTGTATGAATCGAACGTTGACTGAAAGAGTCAGAAGCTTGTGTGTGCAGTCACGCTTACCAAGGCACTTATGGGCATAGGCACTCAAC
Source organism: Vicia villosa (assembly GCF_029867415.1). NCBI lineage: Eukaryota > Viridiplantae > Streptophyta > Magnoliopsida > Fabales > Fabaceae > Vicia > Vicia villosa. The sequence goes on from NC_081182.1 coordinate 66,043,561, forward strand.
ACAGCAACTTACTTAATTAACCGAGGTCCACCAGTACCATTGAAGCATAAAATACCAGAAGAGGTATGTAGCAGAAAAGAGGTAAAACTCTCACATCTTAGAGTTTTCGAGTGTGTAGCATATGTGCACATAAGTGATCAAGGCAGGAATAAGCTTGATCCAAAATCAAAGAAGGGCACTCTCATCGGCTATGGTGAGGATGAGTTACCGCCTATGGGATGACGATAACAAAAAGATGATCCGTAATAGAGATGTGATCTTCAATGAAAGAGTTATGTACCAAAACAAACATAACACAACCACCAATGACCCAAAATTAAATGACCCAGTTTATGCAGAGGTGTCCCAGAAAGTCCAATAATTGAGGATTAAATGACCCAGTTTATGCAGAGGTGTCCCACAAAGTCCAATAATTGAGAATCCTCTGTTAGAGGAATCAATTGAACAAGGCAGTGAGCAACAGTCTGACGCATTAGAGACTCGTACTCCAACTCCTATATTGAGAAGGTCTTCTCAACCTCATGTGCCTAACAAGAGATACATAGACTACATGTTGTTGACTTGTGAAGGGGAGCCTGAAGACTATGCAAAAGCATGTCAGACCACAGATGTTAGTAAGTGGGAGCTCGCAATGAGAGACGAGATGAAGTCTTTGATCTTTAACCACACATGGGAACTATCTGAGTTGTTAGGAAACTACACAAAATTTCTCCATATTATCAGATTTGTGGAAGAGCAAAATAACGCAAAAGTAAACTAAAATAAAAAGTGAATTCTATAACTTGATTAACCTCTCTTCATAAAAAATTTACAACCCAATTACACTAAAATATTCATTAGAATTTCGTTCTGATGTGTTACAAATAAAAGACACACAAATTTTATAGCCAATAAAACAAGAAAGGTAAATGGTTATGAATTAAAATCTCTTTAAAGTTCTCAAAACACATTGATTATTTACTATTTATTTTTCTTGTTTCTCCTTCTTTCTCTCTTATTGACCAACAATCTCCCACTTCGAGACTGATTTCAATCTGTCTTCACACCTTGATCAAATAGCAACTTTAATGAATCTGTCATTTTAGCAGACCAACTGAAGTTGAACACAACTTCAGCTTGTGAACGGTCACCACCTTTGTTAACATGTCTAATGAGTTTTTGCTTCCTACAATCTTCCTCAATGTTAGCACCTCATCTTCAAGCAAGAAACTCATGAAGTGGTAACTTATCAATGTGTTTTGTCCTAGAGTGAAATGCTGAATTTTTTGCCAGATGTATTGCACTCTGACTGTTAATGTGCAAAGCACTCTTCTCCAGGATGTATCCTAGCTCTATTAACAATCCTTGAAGCCATATCAACTCCTTATTGGCTTCTGTTACTGCTACTTACTAATAGAAAAAGAGAAATGCAGAGAGAAAGAGAGAGTGAGAGAGTTTGTGGTAATCTTGATTGTGAAAACTCTAATAAGTTAGTTACAGATCATGCTATATATATGTGACTGCAATGACAGCTGTCACTGCCAGCTCACTATTACAATATACTTCTATTATTCTAATTCCACTTATGCCTATATATTGATATTATAATATATAGGCATAAGTGTTATTAGAATAATAGAAGTATATTGTAATAGTGAGCTGGCAGTGACAGCTGTCACTGCAGTCACATATATATATAGCATGATCTGTAACTAACTCATTAGAGTTTTCACAATCAAGATTACAACAAAATCTCTCACTCTTTCTCTCTGCATTTCTCTTTTTCTATTATGGTATCATGAGCTTCTGATCCTTACGATCATGGCTTCCGCTACGAGTTCCGCAAGAACGGCGAATGATGAAGACTCATCATCGCAACCACCAGCTTCGTCTTCTATGAAGAACGCGTTCAAGACGTTCGCTCAGCAAATCAGCATCAAGCTTGATAACAACAACTTCCTCTCATGGAAGCAACAAGTGGAAGGCATCATACGCATTCACAAGTTGCATCGTCATCTTGTGAATCCTGAAATTCCTCCACGTTTTCTCACGACAGAAGATCGTGAATCGGATTCAGAAAATTCGGCATATCAACTCTGACATCAAGAAGATTCGCTTCTGTTCACGTGGCTCTTGACGACGCTCTCAGATGTGGTTCTTCCACGAGTAGTCAAATGCGTTCACGCACACGAGGTTTGGACTGTTATTGATCAATTTCAAGTCACACAAGTCTACGCCAAGTCGCGACAACTTCGCTATGAACTTCGCAGCATGGAGAAGGGAGATCGCACGATTGCACAGTATCTAGGTCGAATTCAACAGATCTGTGATATTCTGGAATCAATTGGAGATCCGGTTTCTCATCGCGATCAGCTTGAAACGATTGTTGAAGGTCTTCCACCGGAATATCAAGCCCTAGCGTCAATCATCCAGTATCGCGATGAACCTTGTGCAATTGTTGTTGCGGAAACGATGCTTCTCTCGCATGAAGCTCGTCTTGAGCGTACTCCTCGCAACGCGTCTCAGGATTCTCTCTCTGTGAATCTTACTCAAGGTACCTCTTCTTCTAATGTTAATTCTACTGTTTCTATTGCGTCTGATCGTGGTGGCCATTTCTCTCAGTCCAGAGGAGGTGGTCGCAATGGTGGACGCAATCGTGTCCAATGTCAGATCTGTGCCAAGACTGGTCATGATGCGAAAGTGTGCTACTATAGACTTGCTGTTCAACCTGCTTCTGGGAATCAATGGCGTGCACTGCTCCTTGGTATCAAGGTGCCCCTGGTCAACAACAACGGGCTGTTAGTCAGTGGTATCCTCCTCAATTCGTTCAGTGGCGTGCTCCAGCTGCTGCTGTCAGGCCAGATAAACAAGCTCAAGCATATGTTACTGGTTCTAATGCAGGTGCAACTCCATCTGGTGCTTCTCCATGACATCCTGACTCAGGTGCTACTCATCATGTCACACACTCTGCAGAGAGCTTTCTTGAGAGCATTCCCTTGTCTGGAACAGATCAAGTGATCCTTGGAAATGGCCAAGGTTTGCCTATCACATCTATTGGCACTACTTCATTTCACTCACCTCACAAACCACACATTACACTCACACTGAAGAACTTATTACATGTTCCTAATATCACTAAAAATCTTATCTCTGTCAGTCAATTTGCAAGGGATAATAGGGTGTTTTTTGAGTTCCATCCTGATGTGTGCCTTGTTAAATCCCAGGCTACTTCTGAGGTGCTTCTCCAAGGAGCTCTAGGCAAAGATGGACTTTACTCATTTGGCTCTCTACAGGCTCTTTCTTTACCTTCTCATAGGAATAAAACACCTGTTGTGCACACACTCACTAGCAATGATTCTGGTGCAAGTACTTTGAATTCTCATGCAAATAAGTCTGCCACTAGCTTAGGTCCTTCATTGTATGAGCAATGGCATAGAAGACTTGGACATCCTCATCATGAGGTTCTCAAGTCTGTCTTACTCAAATGTAACATTCCTATTCCTAAGCAATCTACTTTGAATTTTTGTGTTGCTTGTTGTTTGGGTAAAGCACATAGATTGCCTTCTACTGCATCCAATACTTCATATAGTGCACCATTTGATCTTATATTTGCTGATGTGGGGGGTCCTGTTCCAATGTTCTCTACTTCTGGATTCAAATATATGCTGACACTTGTTGATGCACACACAAAGTTCACCTGGATTTTTCTGCTTAAATTAAAGTCTGATGTTACTGCTGTGTTCACTAATTTTCTAGCTTATGTGCAAACTCAGTTCAAATGCATAGTCAAAATTGTGCAAACTGATGGAGGAGGTGAGTTTCAACCACTCACTCCTCTACTGACCAAACAGGGCACTATTCACAAGCTCACCTGTCCCCACACCCATCATCAAAATGGTTCTGTAGAGAGAAAGCACATGCATGTTGTTGAAACTGGCCTCACCTTGCTAGCACATGCCTCCCTACCTCTAAAGTTTTGGGATCATGCCTTCTTGGCTGCCACCTTACTTATCAATAGGATGCCCACTACTGTGTTAGGTATGGATTCACCCTTCAAGGTCTTATACAAATCTGAACCTGATTACAAGCTTCTCAAAATATTTGGGTGTGCTTGTTACCCACACCTTAGGCCCTACAACCCAACCAAATTCTCTTATCACACTAAAGAGTGTTTATTCCTGGGCTATTCCACACAACACAAGGGATACAAATGCCTTGCAGCTGATGGAAGACTTTTCATCTCAAAAGATGTCTTGTTTAATGAAACAAGGTATCCTTACCTTGAGCTTTTTCTAGTTAAGCCTTCAGCTTCTATTCCTTCACCCAACTGCCAAGTGTCAGTTCCCTTTAGTTTCCCAAATTCATCCATCTATCCTACACCTGTCAGTGCTTCCTCTTCCACTTCAGCTGCTGCCTCTTCTTCTCATTCCTCCCTGGCAGCCTCTGTACCTGAACAACTTCCCTCTACCTCACTTCAATCTCCAGTCAGGTCTACTCAGTCTGATGCTCCTTCCATGGCATCTCCTTCTTCTCCAAATTCTACTTCTACATCATCCCCATCCTCTGCTCATAGTTCACCTTCGATTCCTACTCTTCCTGTTAATACTCATCCCATGGTAACTAGGGCCAAGGATGGTATTGTGCAACCTAGGCTTCATCCTACGCTTCTTCTCACTGAACTGGAACCTTCATCTTACAAAACTGCCCTAAAAGATCCTCACTGGCTGGCAGCCATGCAAGATGAACATAATGCCTTGCTCAAGAATCAGACCTGGACCCTTACTAGGTTGCCTCCAAATAGAAGAGCAATTGGGTGCAAATGGGTCTTTAGGATTAAGCAAAATCCTGATGGCTCACTTCAAAAGTACAAGGCCAGATTAGTAGCCAAAGGTTTTCACCAAGTTCATGGTTTTGATTTTCAAGAGACTTTTTCTCCTGTGGTCAAGCCTGTCACAGTGAGGACTGTTCTTACATTGGTTGTCACTAGGAAATGGCAACTCACTCAATTGGATGTCAACAATGCCTTCTTAAATGGCATCCTCACAGAGGAAGTTTATATGCAGCAGCCCCCTGGCTTTCAGAATTCTGATCCTACCCTTGTATGCAAACTTCATAAAGCTATCTATGGTTTAAAACAGGCCCCTAGGGCCTAGTTTGAGAGGCTTACTACTGCACTGCACAGCTTTGGGTTTGTCACCATTAGGTGTGATCCATCCCTGTTCACCTTAAAGGCTCCTACTTATTCCATCTACATGCTAGTCTATGTAGATGATATAATAGTCACAGGGGATTCTCCTTCTCACATTCAGCAGCTAGTCAATCAACTTAATGCTCAATTTTCCCTCAAACAATTAGGTGACTTGAATTATTTTCTAGGCATTGAGGTTGCTCATCTTTCTGGTGGATCACTCTTCCTCTCTCAGTCTAAATACATCAAAGATCTTCTTTCCAAAACTAATATGAGTGAGGCAAAGAGCTTACCTACTCCTATGGTTTCAAACCTCAAACTGACCAAACTAGGTACTGATTATTTACCTGATCCTACTTACTATAGGTCTGTAGCAGAGTTATTATTCCCGGCCGCTTCGGCCGCTATCCCGGCGCTCCGTAGCGGAGCAACACCCTGCCGGGCGCTATGAAGGGTGCGGAGGCGGAGATGAGAAAGCGGCCGCTTCAGCCGCTATACCGGGCCGCGAGTCGTGGAAAATTCCCGGGCGGAGCGGCTCCGGTTCTTTTTTACATTTTTTTTACATTTTTTTTTACATTTTTCTGGGAAAAATTAACAAAACACCCTTGTGCAAGAGAGAGGTTGAAGAAGTGAAATCTGATTCGCAGAGAGAGTGAGAGTGAGAGAGAGGTTGAAGAAGAAGTGAATTAGGGTTTCCCAAGATATGATTCATAGACAGAGAATGAGAGAGAGACGCAAAGGGAGAGAGAGAGGTTGAAGAAGAAGTGAATTAGGGTTGAAGTGAGATCTGCGCCGCCGTGGAATTAGAGATAATTAGGTTAACATACTGTATATGTTTTTGACGGGTAGTGGTAGTGGTAGTGTACTAACTAAGTATCAATCTTAATTAAGCATTATTCTTTGTTTCACATTATATTTTATAAATATTTTATGAGTGGTTTATAGATTATTATATAATTATTAGTATACAAAAATTTATCCCGCTATCCGGGATGCCGCTATTCCCACTATTCCCATTCCCGGAGGTCGGCCGCTCCGCTCCGCTATCCGGGATTAACAACTCTGGTCTGTAGTAAGGGCTCTCCAATATGCCACTATCACTAGACCTGAAATCAGCTTTGCAGTTAATAAAGCATGTCAGTTTTTGTCTCAACCTATGCAAAGTCATTGGGTGGCTGTCAAGAGGATTTTGAGGTACCTCAGGGGTACCCTTCATCATGGCCTCCACTTCATGCCAGCTGCTTCTCATCATCCTATCTCCATCACTGCCTTTTCTGATGCTGACTAGGGGTCAGACCCTGATGACAGGAAGTCTACCTCAGGTTCCTGAATATTTTTGGGGCCTAATCTAGTTTCCTGGTGGTCTAAGAAGCAGACCTTAGTAGCCAGGTCCAGCACAGAGGCTGAGTACAGAAGTCTAGCTAGTACTGCCTCTGAGGTCCTTTGGATTCAATCCCTATTAGCAGAGTTACATGTTCCTACTGCCACTCCTATACTCTATTGTGACAATCTCAGCACTGTCTACTTGGCTCACAATCCTGTGCTTCATGCCAAGACTAAACACATGGAACTTGACATCTTCTTCCTTAGAGAAAAAGTCTTAAATAAGACATTTTCTGTGAAGCATATCTCTGCTGAGTTTCAAAGTGCAGTTATACTTACTAAACCTTTGTCTGCTCAAAGGTTCTTAGTTCTAAGGGATTATCTCAAAGTTCTTGACAAAGCATCTCTCTCACAAAAGCTCCTCAAGAATGGCAGCACCATTTGAAGGGGAAATATTAGAGTATAATATCAATATATAGGCATAAGTGGAATTAGAATAATAGAAGTATATTGTAATAGTGAGCTGGCAGTGACAATTGTCACTGCAGTCACATATATATAGCATGATCTGTAACTAACTCATTAGAGTTTTCATAATCAAGATTACAACAAACTCTCTCACTCTCTCTTTCTCCCTGCATTCTCTTTTTCTATTACATACTAAGCTTCTGTAGTGGACAAAACAACAATCTTCTGTATCCGCGACATCCAACTGACGGCTATAGTAACAACAACAAAAATGTAATCGGCGGTACTTCTTCGGTGATCAACTTCACCTCTGAAGTCTGCATCTACGTAGTCTTGTACTTTTAACTCTCCTTTTCCAAAGTAGAGACACTTCTCTATGGTTCCTCGTAGATACCTAAAAATCCACTTTGACTGCTTCCCAATGAGCTTTACCTGGATTTGATATAAACTTGCTTACAACTCTCACTGCATGGCCAATGTCTGGCCTAGTACAGACTGAGCGTTCATCAAACTTCCTATAGCTGAAGCATATGGAATCTTAGCCATGAATTATCTCTCTTCCTCCATCTCCGTCTGAGGGGACTGGTCCTTGGAAAGGCGAAAATGACTGGCCAACGGTGTGCTAACCGGCTTGAACTTCCCATGTTGAATCTTTGCAAAGCACGGTTGATGTACTCTACGTGAGATAACTGCAAAATTCCTCTTTGCTTATCTCTCGTGATTTGCATTCCAAGAATCTTCTTTGCTGCACCCAATCCTTCATGTCTAATTCTTTTGATAATTGCACCTTCATGTTTCTAATTTCATCCATATCTAAACCTATTACTAATATATCATTGACATAAAGTAGCAAAATGATATAACTGGACAAATATCTCTTGAAGAAAAAACAGTAGTCGGCATTGCATTTCTGGAAACCTTCCTTGTGCATGAAGCTTTCAAACATCCTATACCTTTGGAGCTTGTTTCAGACCATACAAGCTCTTCGTTAATCTGCACACCATATTTTGTTTCCCTTCCTCTGAGAAACCTTCAAGTTGGTGCATGTAGATCTCCTCATCTAAGTCTCCATGAAAAAACGTAGTCTTGACTTTCAATTGCTCCACAGCACTTAGGACAATCCTAATAATTTTGAGCTTCACAACTGAAGCAAAAATTCCAGTGAAGTCAATTCCTTCTTTTTGCTGAAAATGAAATCCTTGACAACTAGTTGGACCTTGTATTTCTTGGAGCCATCATGGTCCTCCTTCAACCGATACACCCAACATTTGTTGTGAAGTGCCTTCTTTCCCTTAGGTAACTCAAGATAGTTCTCATGTCTGATTAGAGATCAAAGACTTCATCTTGTCTTTCATTGCGAGGTCCCATTTACTAGCATTTGTGGTCTAACATGTTTCTGCATAGTCTTGAGTCTCCCCTATCATTTATATCCTATCATCTCTCCTCTAACAAGCTATCGAACTAACTAAATATTTTGTATCTTCATTGCCTGATCAGAGACTAAGACTGTATCATGACAAATCTCATTCTAAAAGAAATATTGATATAAATAAATTGAAGGATTTTGTAAACATCTAAATGCTAAATGCTTCACTATGCAAAAAGATGTAGTTTCAATAAGTTTGCATGGCCAGATCTTCACTCTTTTGATAATTTGGGTTATGCTTGCAAACAGGAGTGAAGTGTGGTACATAAAAATAATGGAGCAATTCAATTCAGCTTTTATAGTTTAATAAGAAAAGTACCATTCAATAAATTAAAAAAATTCAATTCAGCTTTTATAGTTTAATAAGAAAAGTACCATTCAATATATAAAAAAAGGAATGTTACATACACGTCAAAAAGAACAGGCACATCTGAAAGTTGGGATTCTTCCTAGAGATGATAGTTACAAGCAGCAATACAACATAAAATGTTAACAATCCCAGTAGCCAGGGCTCCTGAAACCAAAAAAATAAGGCAATATTAGAAAGATGCAGGGTTCAAATAACCAGCAAGTTTAGAAAACATGAAAAGTAAAAGATCCATAAAGCCTCTTTATCTTGTCTATAAGTGATATCCATATAAAGAAAACAAACATAAAATCTCTTTCATTGATCATTTGCCATTGAACTGACAAGAAAAATGTCAATCACATTTTGATGACCTATGATATGATAGCATGGTAGAATAGGTTTCTTCGATAGCAACATTATTAAGGTTAAAAATCCTTAAAACAATTGAGCATTCCAATGGCAAGAAAGCCTTAGTGATTAGGTTTCTTCTGTAGCAACATTATTAAGGTTAAAATCATTAAAACAATTGAGCATTCTTATGGCAAGAAAGCCTTAGTGATGACACCCAATTGGTAACCAAAAAATAATGCATCCAAACACCTCTTTGAATTTTTTAGTGAAAAATCTCAAAATTCCATCTACATATGTCCATTCCACAAGTCAAATTATATTATCCGCAACAGAAAACTTTTTCCTCCTATCGGCATATCATAAAACAATATCCAAGAAATGGTATCCTGGTTATCGAATCGAAATTTAAATCATGAATCGGGAGACCTTTTCTCCAAATCGAAAAATCAAATCTTATAATGAATTGTATGGTACATTGCTTATCAAATGATATTTTTAAGTAAAAAAACAAACAGAATAACAAAATTATAAGTTCATGTATCATTCGCGAACCTTAAAATAATTCAAGATTCAAGTCGTATCAAATGACAAAAGAAAACTGGTTGGTTATACAAAGTTGACAAAAGAAGTGGTGACTACAGTATGTTTTGGTAGTGAATAGTGATTCATTATTCAAGAAAGATTTACATCATAAAAGATAAACACCTGACATTCGTATCAATTGAGTTCCATTTAGTATCGAATTCTGATACAACTCATGGATAGTATCCAGCTATAGCAGTTTCTACACTTCAAGCTTGATTCATTTAATTTCTCACACGCTAAAATAAAGTAAGTAATAAATAATTGAAAACACCTATTCAATTCAATTCAATAATAATTAACGAAGCACTAAAAAATTAGGGAAATTAGAGGAAAAGGAGTACCTTCCAATCGATGGCATGAAAGAAACCTAAGAAGTTATCGTAAGCAGGACGAAGGTTGGTACGAAGTTCAGAAGAGATCTTCTGAACAAGATCTGACATAAGATCAACGTGTTCATTCATAGCAGATTTCAGCTCCTCGATCGACACTGCCGTAAACAAAATGAACAAGATTGAAGAAAACAAAGAAAACGCACAATTGTAAATTCAAAAGAATAAGGAACTTACTGGCGGCGAGGGCGTGTGGATCTGCGGTTACCGGAAAATGAGTACTTCAGTTCACTCTGTTTGCATTCTCCGGGGAACTCGAGACCTATAATCACAGGGGTGGTTGCTTTTTCTCAATTTAGATTTAGATTTCAAAATTTTTTTGTTTCTTCAACTAGTACTACTATATCATGCACTGTGTAGTCTTAAGTCTAGGGGTAAATTGGGAATTTCGATGCATAATCAGAATGCAGATGAAGTTGCTTAACAGTAGCACGCGCTAATGCCGAAAAAGAAGAAGGAAGGAATGCAAACATCTAATGGACCGAGCCCATTTGTTTTCCTCATTAAATGGTAGCTCTGCTATCCGCACCTTACATTTTTCTACCTTCAACTCTATCCAAAATGTTTTTAAAAATTGAACTGAAAGTTCAATAGTTAATACATCAACAGGGGTGTCCGGGTGTCCTCTTTGAGCCCTCAAATCATTAAGAGGACACACATTGTTGAAGTACGCAAATGCGCGATATCAAAATTGAAATATTATGAGATGTTTTTGTTAATAATATTTATACGAGTTTTAAATTATTATAGACCACACATAACTGTCGGTTTAATCACAACTCTACATAAGTGTCGACAAAATCTCAATCGTTCAAAATTAACCCTATCAAACTTTTAAGTGGTGTGGAAAATATCCAATATACCCAATTTTTTTTAAAAATCGGTAAAAAAAAATTGTATGATCTACCGAACTTTGTACTCCCGAGAGAATATTTTAAAATATGTGATTAATAAAAAAAAATGAGAACGGAAATTTTATATTACAAAATTACGTGGGGTGTCATGTATAACTTTTGGGTATCAGTTAACATCCTCCATGTTACATGCTAACTTATACCATAAGTTCTTTGAACAAGTAAAAACTATTTATGTAAAGCCTTTCTCGATTACAAATACTCTTAGAAACTTAGATGAAGATACAGTACAGCATAACGCAGAACAATAATAAGTTAGTGGAACAAATATCCCATTAACTTTCAATGATAATCACAAAGTGCTAAATTGTTAAATAACTTCACGTGGTTCTAGAGAAAGGGAAACAATGACAATCTATTAACTATTGAAGAAGAAACTAAATTAAATTTGCCGGCTAATCTATACATAGTAATTGGTGAAAAGTAATGTTATTACTCTCATGTTTCTTTCACATATCTCCAACCAATACCAACAAAACAAATTCTGCAGATTTGCCACTGTTTTTCATCTATAAATACTCATAATGTAGAAACTTAGAATATAGAAACCAAGTTGAGAACAAGATGAAGAAGGTTTTTCTTTATGCTTGTTTACTACTCAACTTGAGTTTTTTGGTTATTTTTCCATATAGCAAAGCTACTCAAGCTGATAAACTTGATGAGTTGATTCTCTCCAGAAGCTCACATAATCCTCCTAAGACTTTCACTTGGGAAGCTGAAGATGCATTGCAAACACAGTCTTCTTCTTCTGCTTATGATGTGCCTCCTCAAGAGGGGAAAAGACTAGCTGATAAGATTGTCACATTGCCTGGTCAACCCTATGGAGTGAACTTTGATCAATACTCAGGCTATGTCACAGTTGATCATGAGGCTGGAAGAGAACTTTTCTACTATTTTGTGGAGTCTCCATATAAATCTTCAACTAAACCTTTAATATTGTGGCTCAATGGAGGTAAAAATAGTCTCACAAACTGTTTTATGCCGATAACTTTTGTCCTTTGATACTGAAAAGATAATGTTTAATACATGCAGGACCTGGTTGTTCCTCACTTGGTTATGGAGCCTTTGAGGAGCTTGGACCCTTCAGAATCAACTCTGATGGCAAAACTCTATACCGTAACCCTTATGCTTGGAATGAAGGTGAGACAATCATCAATATAAGTATTATTTTTATATATGATGCTTTCATGAGACATGAATATTTTAATAACTTCAATCGTTGTGAAATATGCAGTTGCAAATATACTTTTCTTGGAATCTCCGGCCGGAGTAGGTTTTTCCTACTCAAACACTACTTCTGACTATGACAATTCAGGAGATAAGACAACTGCAAAGGATGCTTATGTCTTCCTTATCAACTGGCTGGAGAGGTTTCCACAGTACAAAACCCGAGATTTTTACATAACTGGAGAGAGTTATGCTGGTCATTATGTTCCTCAACTTGCATCTACTATTCTTCAAAACAATAAACTCTATAATCAAATCATTATTAACCTCAAAGGCATTTCTGTAAGTTTTTCAAATTGCAAACACACTAGTGATGCAATATAACTTGCAACAATCATATATGTCTAACTTTCTTATATTGTATTTAAACATTTTCAGATTGGGAATGCTTGGATTGATGATGCTACAAGTTTAAAAGGGATATTTGATTACCTTTGGACTCATGCTTTGATTTCAGATCAAACTCATGAGTTGATTGACAAGTACTGTGACTTCACTTCTAATGGTTCAGCAATATGTACCAATGCAGCAATAAGAGCTTCCAATGAGACCGGAAACATAGATTTCTATAACATCTATGCTCCACAATGTCACAATTCTTCTCTCAAAAATGGCTCAACTGGTTATGTAAGTAATAAATTTGACCCTTGTTCTGATCACTATGGTATTGCCTATTTCAATAGGCCAGAGGTCCAAAAGGCTCTTCATGCAAAACCTACAAATTGGAGCCATTGCAGGTAAATTATCCATGCAAAATAGTACTGTTTGTCTTGACATGTCTAATCTATAACTGTGTTTTCTATGCTAATCAAGAATGTGTGCTTTTTTATGACAACTCGTAGTCGTGTTATTCGGACCTGGAAAGACAGTCCAGTTACAATCCTTCCCACCATCAAGTACCTCATCGACAGTGGCATTAAATTATGGATATACAGGCAAGCTTAAACTGTTAACAATGCTATGAAAATTTGAATACACAAGCACAATAATATAACATATAGACTCTTGTGAATTGTGAGAGGTTGCAATTTAGTTTTATCAAATTTCCAAGTCCTAAATATTGATGATATGCTCTCCTGCAGTGGTGATACTGATTCAGTGGTTCCAGTTACATCTTCAAGATATTCAATCAACTCTCTCAAGCTTCCTATCAACTCCGCTTGGCGTCCATGGTATTCTGGAAAAGAGGTACTGATTTAGTGGCTTTTCTTGTAGAGCAAGTAATTGAATACTTTTGAAACTGTGACCAAAATTGTGATAATAACAGATTGGAGGATATGTGGTGGGATACAAAGGATTGACATTTGTTACAGTAAGAGGAGCTGGACATCTTGTTCCAAGCTGGCAACCTGAGCGAGCTTTGACTTTGATCTCATCGTTCGTCTATGGAATCCTGCCTCCTGTTTCACCATCAAATTAATGGACTCCAAGCACGGTCCATGTTTGAAATCTACTTTATTGAAAAGCACTTTGTACCAAATCTACTTGTTAGATTGTAATAGAAAAATATAGTTTATATTTGATTTTAATGTGATGACAATATTATGTAGGTTGTCTCTTGCTGTGAGAGTGTTTCATGTTTTTCTTTTTTATGTCACATTTGTTGAACCAAAATAATTGAAATATAATGACATCTGGGAGTAATTTGTAGGTTATTGTACTATGTGACAGGACGCATAATATCACATAGCGTCATCAAGTGGTATATTAATTATAAGCGAGGGCACTCGTTAAAGAATGTTTTTTCTTTTAAATCTCTTAAAGAATATCTAACTTACCATTTTAATTTTTTAATCGAGGACACTCGTTAGCATTTTTTTAAAAAATTAATAAAAATATATTATTTAAACATGTGAATAATTCATAAATGTATCAAGTATTTATTATTAAAATGCATCAAGTATTGAGATTTATCTTTTAACCAAATAGAATTTTGTTTCAAGACTTCTTTTCTTGAAGCTTAAAGAATACCAACTCTATCTCTCTCTAGTCTTCTCTGTGCTTCTTTCCCTTCCCTTTTCTGTCTCCCTGTCCAAGGTTTCTTTATGTGTCCACTTCGGTGTGTCTCTCTTTGATAGGTGTGAGTTTGGTGCGGTCATTTCCATCTTTTAGCGATCGGAGGTTTTTTTATCTCATGTTCTTCTCTTCGATTTTCTTCTGAGTTGCCTCTTCCGTATTGCAGCGGTCTTCTTGAGGTTTTCTCTAAGCAGACTCCACCCTCTAGCCTTCTGTACATCCGCGATGGATCCATCCTGCAAAATAAACAACATAGTGGAATAAAAAAGACTCAACCTGTAGCGACACAGTCCCTTGGATTTTCCGTAACTCATGGCTGATTCTATAGGAATGGGACGAACATACCTCAATCTCCAGCATGGAAATCTCAAAAGCACTTATTTGGCTCCAGATCCAGAGGCTACCTATCAATGGTAAAACTAATCAAATGGGCAAGAAAATTGGAGAAATTATGGGGGAAGTGCTTGAAACGAGTATCTACGAAATGCAAGACAAAACCAAAATTTTCAAAACCATAATCAATTTGAAAATTAGCACGCAATTAATATCGGGAATGTACATAGAAAGTAGAAATAATGGAGTCAATTGGATAAACTTTCCCTATGAGGCTATCCAGGTTATGTTTATTTAGTGGTCTTATGGGACACAGTGAAGAATATTGCACTAAGGAACTAAAACCTAATCATGGTATTAGTGAAGTTAATCATTTGGGACCTTGGATGAGAGCTATACAACAAGCAGAAAACAAGTCCCTTAAGTTGAAAAAAATTCAACACCAACCCAATGCATAAACCTAGCATCAGTCAACACGACTCTATCCCCAAGGAGATGATCATACAACTTCAGAAAGTGAACAAGCAATATGCAAAAGAGAAAGAAGCAAGCAGGCCAGATAACACAACAATGCACAGCAAAAAATAAAACGAATTATAGCTATTGAAGAAGAGTGCTCATATGCCATAACACATAACATAGCCAACCTCGTGGATAAGGCTACTAACGAGGAATAAAAATCCTCTCTTGGAATGTAAGGGGGTTGGGAAATTCCTAAACTATTAGATATCTCACTCATACGATAAGTTCTCTTCTGCTTAACATTGTTTTCTTATCATAAACGGGAAAAAAAGCATTAAGGATCTGGGTTTTAAAAAACAGTCTGTGACCGTGAATGCGGCCGCGACAAAACGGTTTTGGCAGATGTCGATACCGTTATTACCGTTTTCTATATTAAAGAACAAATTGTCATTAATTCACACCGAGACAATCGCAATACACCTGTACCGACCGGAATCGCGAAAACCTTTACGCGACCGCGACCGTTTTTTTAAACCTTGGTAAGGATAATTGGATATAATTCTGAAAGTGATTATTAATGTTGGTACCTTAACCAACATGCATAGTATTGGTTGTAATAGTAATGGTAAGGGTAAATGGAGGGACGTTGTTAAAACAAAATTTGGTTCTGCATTCAATCTTTGAGTTTTGATGATAACAATACATATATTTGTATGAAACAATTTGTACTCTAATAGTTTCTTAAATGTGCATATTCACTATTTTGGTTTATTAGGATTGTTGTCAAGATAATCATCAAAATCAGTGTCATCACACATCAGAAGAACTATTCATCTCAACTCTGAAGAGACGTCAGCAGTTCTAAAGAATGTTGAACAACTCATCAGAAAAGGATCTACAAATGTTCTGAAGCAAAGGGAATATTCAGATACAAGAATTTAGTTCATAAATGCTTGTTGCTTCCAGTTCATAAATCAGAATATGTCGTTCAGATAGGCTGTTGCTCTTGACTTTGAAGACCTATTTATGTTTCTAAAGGATTCTCTCTCTTGGAACATATGTGTTACTTGATCTCCTCACTGCACGCGCTACTTCAGATAAGAAGTATATCAGAACTAAAGGATGGTCATAAACTTACAAAAGAAACAACATCGTACAAAAGTACATCACCTTTTTCCACTTTTGTAGGACATATTGTACGATTCTGATGTTTGTGTGCTCACTGTTCCCCAAGACTTTTTGGAGTCATTGCATCTAGGAAAATGTCGTCTTGTCCCCTTTCAACGGTAATATAATCATGGGACTATATATATGAGACACACTCTTTTGAAGAAGTTGTCGAACTACAACGCTACTCAAGCAATATTTTCAAACTCAACAAATAAACTTCAAAGAGAAAAAGAGTAAAGAGAGAGAAAGAAAGTTCTAAGAGAAACTGTACTAAACACTCCATTGTGAGAAATCTAGTTTCTAAGAATCTGTAAGAACATAAGAGTTGTTGCTCATAAATTATGCTAACATTTGTGTTAAATTGTTGATGTTTCAATCTGCTTTTTAGAAGCAATATCTTGTAAACATTTCATAATTTGTAAATTTGTTGAGATTTGTTTTCCTCAAGTGATTAAGTTGTTAGTATGTATACTTGAAAGGGCTAAGGAGTCTTTCTAGACTCTTAGAGGTTGTTTGTAATCTTTCAAGATTAGTGGATTAAGTCCCTTTCTAAGGCGAAATCACTTTGACGGATGGACAGGATTAACCTTGTCTAAGGTGAACCTGGATAACTGAAAGTGTTCTTTTTATCTTTCTTCTTCCTCTTTAACTTTTGAAAACCTCTTTTTTAAAAGAATCAAAGTTTCTAGAAAACACAATTCAAACCCCCCATTTTTTACGTTTTTCTCAACCTTCAGATGTCTTTTGTAACACCCTACTAAACCTCGCGGAAAATATAACATAAATCAAAGTAATATCTCATGCATATTCATTTAAGAGTGTCACACATAATTCAAAAACCACAAACACCTGTCATGCTCATTAACGCTTATATAATAATCATGTTTGCCACAACCTCAACATATGCACTTTTGCAGCGGAATCACATGTATTCAGACAAAACACATTATTGTCTCATATTAACTTCACTTTATTAAAAATCTTAGGCATAAAAGTCAACCATCACATTACCTTATTATAATTAATAAAATAGAATAAAGAATACAAGTATCCTTCAGAAAAACATAAATGAAAATGTTCCTCAGTGTTACATGAACAGAGCACGACTCAAAATCCAAAATGCAAAAAATAAAGAAAGTAGCTTCTCCAGCTCCAAGCGCATTAGTACCAACTCTAATCTTCGGTACCTGAGTGATGCGTTATAAAACATCATTCCAACATAAGGGTGAAAATTTACATCATTATAGAAATTATACAATAACATATAACGAATAACATACATACATGATATGAATTCACTACACTTCATATAATTCGCATATATAACATCACTCTATTATAATATTATTTTCACGAATATAATCAAAATTAACATTTTCACAAAATGCATTCTTTCCACACTATTCATATAATTCTATATTTTTACATAAACACAATGTGATCCAATGCAAGACAATGCAATACTTATGCATGTGGTATCAATCACCTATTACTTTATTCGGTTTTTACATTTAAACTGGGTTCGTCCCCTAGACCAATAACACAACAAAAGTTCATTCCCTAAGCTTTCAAACCCCACTCTAGGTTTGGGACAAGTCACTAACTTCCACGAAACTAACGAACATCGCCTCTTGACCAAATGATGCATATGCAATTACAACAATCATATGCAATTAAGATTGTTCCCTAATCTTAACATTCATGCATATCCATTATAATTCATCACACTTGAATTATCATACAATTGCACATACAACCACATAATCATGAATTATTCACATACACTTCATATTCATAGTATTCCTGCACCAAAATATTATCACAATACACAACTAGTGGTCCACAAGTATCATTGCAATCCAACATTTTTATAAGTTCAAAACATCTCAATAGAATAATTTTATTAATTTATTCCATCCCCCTAACTCGTAAAAGTTATAAAAACATATAATTATTACTTGACAGAATTTTCAAGGAACTCTAAACAACTCTACAACCACCCCTACAACTCTAAGATAATTCTAAAGTATTAAAAAATGCTCTACTGACAACTTTTGTTTATAAAAAGGACTTTTATGAACTCAAATAAATGACGGTATGACTCAAGTAATAATAAAACAACTCTAAAGAGGAAATACCTTCAATTTTAATTCTACGGCTCATCAGATTTAACTCTAAACAACTCGAAAGAAACCCTGACAACTCTAACAAGTCAGAGTTACTCAAACAAATAAAAATATGACTCTAAATAACTCAAACACAATTCTAAACATCTCAATTACCTTAAATTCAACTTTAAATATATCAAATTATTTAGATAAATAATAATATTAATTTATTATTATTAATTAAAAGTGATATAATCTACTGGTACACTTACGTAATTAAGGGTGGACAAAAGAACATCGTCCGATGTAATCCGTCCGATCTGAACCGAATTTGGGGCAACAGGTCGGGTTAGTTCGGGTTAAGGGTTGGAATGGGACATCAATTTGGACAACATCGGAAGATTTCGGTCGGGATCGGTTGGGGATATTTGGCCCGTCGGAATTGGAATCCGACCGATCATACACATATGAAAGATGGATTTTAGTTACTTTGGCCCAAACTAGCCCTCAATCCATGGTCCAGAGTAAATATTTATAAGGTTATAACTCCATCATTCTCAAACTAGGGTTATCGTTCTGCATCAAATTGGGGTTGTCGTTCTGCATCAAATTAGGGTTATCGTTCTGCATTAAATTAGGGTTACCGCCGTGTTCTCTAACTCCATCGTTTTCATGAAGCTTTACTGTCGTCATTAACAAGTCTGCCATTCGTTGCCGTATATCTCAATTTCTCCATGATTCTTGATTAAGTTTCTTAGCATCTCTCTTGCAAAGGTAATAACTCTCACTCTCTGTGTCCCAAATCTATAACTTCAATGTGTTATTCAACCCTTTTTTCTCTTATTAGACATATCTTTTATGTTTTCCATATTTTCCTTTTAATTTATATTGTGTCATAATAAAGTAACTCAATGGCTTTTTGTTTTTGGTGGTTAATGAGCATGTGGCTTCACATATTTGTTGCAGGATTTTATATTTATTTTAACTTTTAATTAGCTAGTTTTGATTCAAAGTTGGTCTGATAATTATTTATTTTGATTGTAGGTGTGTGTAAGACCAAAATAATAGAGAAATCCATCTCTATACTGTCTAAAGATGGTTTTTAAATAGCTCAGTTCAGGTTGGTGGTAATAATCTTCTAGTTATTTTGATTTCTTACAAGTCCTACACATTAACCTCACTCTTTGATTGCACATTCATGAAATTTCAATAGGTTGAAGAAATGTTGTTATATATTAATCTCATTAGAGAGCAACTATGAAATGTAAATCCAATTTGTTATATAATTTTAATCTCGAGATTGTATTATTATGAGTTATTTTATATTCTTGAGAAACATTAGAATTTTAATTTGTTTATGCAGTAGGCAATTAAGCAAGTGGGTGAAATATATATTGTCACTCTTTACCATGGGAATGCATAATATATTTGTTGTGATGTTGTTGGAACTGTAGAGAAAAAATGTTTATTTCATTGAAAACATCTCATTGATATTAGTGAATATGAAAACATAATAAAAGTTAATTCAACTCACTAATTTGATTTAATGCAGGGCAATTTGTTATGTTGTGAATGAGATAATTGAGCAATGCCAGAAATTTTATCTTGGGAGTCTTCCTTGATATAAGTATATTCCCTGAATTCTATAGTTACTGAAACCATATAATATAATTTGTATCATTTAGTTAGCCAATATTTCTTTAGTGCATAAAAAAACATTGCAAATTTGCAGGTCTATAATAGGATATTTACATTTGAGTGGATTTATTATTTAGGTTAGATTTTATTGGCCCGACAGCAAATGGAATCCGAACTAAACCGCTCCAATTACCCGAACCGTTTCAACCCGAACCCGGAAAATTATTTTTAATAGGATCGAAATTGGGCCTATATGTGTCACCCGAGGGTTGGATCGGATTGGGGTTTTGGGCCCGAACCGATGTCCACCCCTATACGTAACACTACTTTTTTGTTTAGTTTCGGTAATTTTCTTTATAATATGATCTAGTAGTTCCAATTTTCTTTATACTAAAAAAAAATCTAAAATTTTGTCAGAAACAGCTTATAAACGTGGCATTAGATGTTTTTCATAGATTCTAGCAAACACTCTCACCAGTTTATATGCCAGCATATAAACTTAAGTTTGCCCATTCAACATGTCCTATGTCCAATTTAAAAGTGCATGTTGAAACAACTAATGGCATTGCTTCATTTTATAAGCTTCCAATATAACTAATGAAAACAATCTACATTAGCTTCATTCAACGAATCAGCCTCACAAGTGCTTAAGTTTAAAAGAGAAAAAAAGAATTTATATATGACACTTATATGACACAATCTCATGATTCAAATTCGTCTCACAATAATAAACCACCAGCAATTTCATTATGTCAATATGACACAACATTACGAATTATATTTCGTCTCGAATCCGAACAAAGAATAAACTAACTGAAATTGCAAAAAGAACCAATGCAAACCTTATTTCGTAACATCATTGAAAATCATTAAAAAAATAACAATACATAAAACTCACAACTCATGGAAATACAAGTTCTCCCATTTATTCCAAAATTTATAAATAACATAACAAGTCTCAATTTCATCACAAACAAATTCCTTAAGTAGAAAAATTATCCCCTTACCAATCATAATCAATCATCCACGATTACCTATCATATATTATCATACAATTCCATAATAATGCAATTAACACACCCTTACCTTGATTGTTGATGAATTCTTTGAATCTCCTCTTTAGGGTTCTCTACTTCTCTTCTCCTCTTTCTCCTTTTTCTCTTTTTCTCTACTTTAGCCTTTTTTTTTCTCTTTTTTTTCTTACTAACTTCTATTTTCCTCTTTTTATTAAAAACCCTTGACCATACACTAACTCTAGTAATCACTATTGGGCTTACTAACACACACCCACATTTACCCTTCACTTTCTCACTATTATGCCCAAATATCTTTATTATATTATTTTCTACAATTCTCACTAAATAATTAAATATCCACTAACTGACATAATATTCTAGCAATAACTCAACGGTTCGATATTCTCATCCCGGCTAACCTATCACATATAACATACATCGGTTAATTTAAAACAAAACCATTTATTCACAAAATCAAACAATTAATTAAATAAATAAAATAATACTGAACAATAAAATCTGGGTGTTACACTCTCCCCTACTAAAAAGGATTCTTGCCTCGAAAATTACCTCAAACGAATAGATCAGGATAAAACTCTCTCATCTGACTCTCAAGCTCTCAAGTCACGTTTCCACCTGCAGGTCCTCCCCAAGCTACCTTCACTAAGGCAATCACTTTACCTAGAAGTTGTTTCAACTGCCGATCCTCTATCTGCATAGGCGATGCCTCCACGGTCAGGTTATCTCTCACTTGCACATCATCTACTTGGATCACATGAGACGGGTCGGCAATGTATATCCTCAATTGAGACACATGAAACACATCATGGAGATTAGCAAGCGACGGCGGAAAATAAATCTGATAGGATACCTCTCCTATCCTCTACAAAATCTGATAAGGACCAATAAAATGCGGTGTTAACTTACGCGACTTCAATGCTCGATCAACACCAGTTACTGGAGTAACTTGGAGAAATACATGATCTCCTTCTTGAAATTCATGTGTTTTCCTTCTCTTGTCATGATAGCTCTTCAGAAGACTCTAAGAAGCCTTCATTTTCTCTCGAATCATCTTAATTTTATCGGTAGTCTGCTGCACTATCTCAGGTCCAATCACAACACTCTCTCTCGATTCATACCAACACAATGGCGTCCTACACCTCCTACCATACAATGCTTCAAACGGTGACATTCCGATACTTGAATGAAAATTTTTGTTGTAGGTAAACTCAATCAAAGGCAAGTAATTATCTCAAGCACCTTCTTTTTTTCAACACACAAGCTCTTAAAAGATCCTCAAGTGACTAAATCGTCCTCTCAGTCTGACCATTTGTCTACGGCCGATAAGCAGAACTCAAACGCAACTTCATACCTAAAGCATTTTGCAAACTTTCCCAAAATCTAGAAACAAATCTCGGATATTTATCTGACACAATGCTAGACGAAATACCGTGCAAACTGACAATCCTCTCAATGTACAACTTTACTAACTTCTCTAATGGATAATCCATTCTTATCGGAATAAAATGAGCAGAGGTCGTCAATTTGTCCATAATAACCCAAATAGCCTCAAAATTCTTTGATGTTCTCACCAGACACAAAATCCATAGAAATGCTATCCCACTTCCATTCAGGAATCGACAACAGTTGCATCAAACCCAACGACTTCTGATGTTTAATCTTCGACTTTTGACAAGTCAAACAAGAATACACAAACTCTACAATCTCTTTCTTCATACTAGGACATCAAAATATTTTCCTTAAATCCTGATACATCTTCGCAGCACCTGGATGAATACTCAATCCACACGATGCCCTTCCTCAAGAATATTCTTTTTCAACTCGACTATATCATGAACACAAACTCTATCAAGACATCTCATGATATCATTTTCATCAATTCGAAAGTCACCACCTCGACCTTGGTTGGAAAAAGTCAACTGATCCACCAAACTCACATCAGATTTCTGACCTTCTCGAATCTCATCAAGAATACCACTAGTAAGCTTCAACATACCAAGCTTAACTCGAGAAGAAGTCTTTTCACAAATCAAACTCATATCTCAAATTTGTTCAGTCAATTCTAACTCTCTTACCATCAACATCGACATATGCAGATATTTCCTACTTAATGCACCAACTACTACATTATCTTTACCTGGATGATAATTCAAACCAAAATCATAATCCTTCAGAAATTATAACAATCTTCTCTGCCTCATATTCAACTATTTCTGATCAAAGAGATACTTCAAACTCTTATGATCAATGAACACTTTGAATCTCGATTCGAATAAATAATGTCTCCAAAGTTTCAATACAAACACAACAACATTCAACTCCAAGTCATGCATCGGAGAATTCCACTCATGGACTTTGAGTTGTCTTGAAGCATAAGCCACAACTTGTTGATTATGACATAGTAGGTTCTTTGATGTATGTTATAGTCTGAACTAGACTCGACATAGCATATGCAGTAAGTCTTGTAAGCAGGAACATGATGAATCCTATAAAGGCTCACTAGCAAGCATTAAAGTGGATTCTAAGGTACATAAATGGGTTTCTGAACAAAATTCTAATTTAGGATGGACCCTGTGTTGAAGATAGTAAAGCACTAATCGAAGGGTATGTCGACTCTGATTATGCATGTTGTATGAATTCTAGGAAATCTATTTTTGGATACATGTTCACTATGTTTGGCACAACAATTATTTGGAAAGTAACACTTAAGAAGGTTGTTGCCTTATTAACCACTGAAGCATAATATATTACTGAAGTTGTGAAAGAAATATTGTGGCTTGAAGGTTTTGCTAAAGAGATGAAACTTCAAGGTCGAGTTATCACGGTTAAATGTGATAGTCAAAGTGCAATATACCTGTCGAAGAATTCTGCATATCATGAGCGAACCAAGCACATCGATGTGAGGGTGCATTTTGTCAAAGGGGTGGGTAATCAAGCATGGAACAATGTCCAAGTGCTGAAGGTTTCGACAAATCACAATGCTGCTGATATGATTACCAAGACTTTGCTAAGTTGCAAGTTTTTCCACTGTATGCAGTTGATAAAGTTGTAGGAAGGAAGCTAGTTTGTTCCTTTGATATTATAGAGTTTGTTCCAAGGTGGAGATTTGTGAGATATTGAATCGAACTCTAGTATGGTCGAAGGGTAGCTTCTTGGTTTGATAATTCGACAGAATCTTAGCATGTCGTCACATGTTGTTATCGAAGTCCTGTAATGTTGTAGTCGAAGTATACTCAAGTATGCATTAGTCGAAATGCTAGGATTGTTAGCATGTCGAACTGGGCCTATTTGTTAAGCCTAGTTTTTTAAGTTAGCTTGTTCTCTGAGTTGGCTTGTGTAATGAGTATGTGTGTAAAAGCCTATTAATTTAGTGTGTTAGTTTTATTATAGATAGCATATTAGTCTTTCATCATTGCACACTGCAAATCATAATTAGGGTGAAATAGGTTATTTGTTATTCTGTAACACTTATAATTTTGTTTCAAAGAGAAAATAAAGAATAACAGTTTATAACCAATTTCATTGTGTTATTCGTGCTTTCGTCTTTCCTACCCTTGTGGATTTCTTGCCAAGAAAAAAATTAATAATTTATTCTTTGACATTAATTTCACAACATATATCATCTAATTTAATTTTGAAGAACAAGATTTTTGTATTACAAATACTAACTAAACATGAATTTTGAACTGGTGTAACATATCAATTAATATACAAATATTCATAATTAAGGATATGTATTGACTAGAAAAACAGATAAAATACTTTTTAATAATTATCACTTCTAGATATATGTAATAATAACGTTTGTATACAGCTGATTATGGACTCGTTTCAAGAGACTTTTTTATTTCATAGTCATGGAGAAGAGTATTATAGTAGGAGAAAATCCTATTGTTATCATCTCTATATTTTGAAGGATTAATAAGCCAACGTATTGAATTTAAAAAAAAAAAACAGTTGAAAACAAAATTCAGTAAAATTGCATTTAATTTTTAAAAATTAATTTTATTTAAAAACTTTATATTAAATTATTAATAAATAAAATATACATTAAAATAAAAGAAATTTTAAATATAGATTTTAGGGCCAATAAATTTTTCCATTCTAGAAGATAAATAAAAAATTCAAGTTCTTTTTACCAAGATTATATATTAAAAACATCTAGGTGTATAATATATAGTCAAGGAACTAATTAAATAAGACAGTCATAAAAAATTAATATTGAAAGATGATTCATCTTTTAAAAGTGTGTTAAAAATGTTAAAACAACACCAATGACATTTGTAAAATTTTAAGAGTTTAGCTTTAAAAATTTAATAAAAAATATCACAAAAATATATCTAAAAAAGTACTTTAGTATCAAGGTTATTCATAATATCTTCCCATTATAGAATCTTTAAAAAAAAAAACTATAAAACGATGCTTTTTTATATTTTACAACAAAAAAAAAAAGTTAGTAGTTTCTCTATTCATGTTGCATTGTCTTACTTAAAAAAAAAATCATCATCATGAAATTATTTCATTATGAATATATCATAATTTACAAAATGTTAAAAAAAAATCTTTATTTTTTTAATACAATTAAAAAATATTTTTTTTATTGTTTATGATCTTCTTTATTACTATCTTTTTAAATATAAAATCTGGGTAAAAAGAACTTAATTTTCTAATAATTAAAAGTATAAATTTATAATAATTAGGATCGTGAACAATAAAAAAAAATCTAAGTGTATTAGAAAAATAAAAAAAAAATTTGGAAATTTTTTTATCCACCACATGTCTTCTTTGTCACCTCTGGTGAAAAACCCAAAATACCTCTTACTTCGAAAATGCATTTTTGAAATGCAAAAAGATGCTGTTTTCAGAGATGCATCTCCGAAAACGTCTTTTTTTTTTCAAAATTTGTCTTATTTTTGGAAATGCATTTCCGAAAACAGCATTTCGCAAGTGCATTTCCGAAATACTGCGCGTTTTGCAGATTAAGCAAAACAGCCCCCTCCCGCATTCATTTTTACCCTAAATCTTAAACAAACTTCCTCTCTTCAGAATTTTACATAACCAAGTTTGAATCCTACAGTTAACCATTCCAAAAGCTACTCAATCTCAACCTAAAGCTACTCAATCTCTTCAATTGGTAAGTTTTTCAATCTTTAGATCTATGATTTAAATCTCCTTTAGGGTGTTTAGAAATTGCAAAAATGATATAGGGGTAGGTTGGTAGTGGTATTTAGGTTGTTTAGAATCATTATAACTTGTTTTAATGTTTGATTTTGGGGTCTGCCATGGAAGTTGCAGAAGTGAGCTTCGCAGGGGTGTTTCGGAAGTTCATTTCCGAAAACACCTCCATTCCCAGTTTCAGAAATGAACTTCCGAAGTGGTCCAGAATTGATTTTTTTTTGTTTTTTCAATTGTATCGCATTCTTATTGATTTCAATTGTTTTCAGGAATATGGCAGGCAACCCAGCATGCATCAGACAAGGGAGGGAGACGCAGACAGCGTCGTCGGCTAGACGCGAGCGGGCGACGCAGCTGGTGTCGACGCGGGGACGGGGCCGTGTGCGAGTACCCGTGCAAATGGATGAGGGTACTTCCTCATCTGGATCCAGAAGTCGTCTGGCTCAGGTCTCTTCTTCCCGCCAGCAGGAAGTACGAGAGGAGGAGGAGGAGGAGGAGGAGGAGGAGGAGGAGGCAGTTACATACCAGGAGGCGGAGGAGGTACCGGATGTTGACCCTCCACACGGGGAGGAGGAGGGCTACCCGGGAGGGCCCAGTGACACGACCTTGCTGATTACCTACCACGAGCACGTCGCTCGACATATCTGGGGGGAGAGGTATTTTTTATAATTTGCCCGACTTTATTATTTAACTGTTTTTTTTATTTAGCCATTTATTCAACATTTTCTTAACGGTCAAATTACCAGTGTTTTTTTTGTTTTTGTTGTAACAGGAGAGACAAACTTTGAAACAGGTGAACCACGCCCGGAAGATTTTCAGTCTCTTTAAACCAGAGGCGTAGTGGTTTAACGACACAATGACAACTTTAGGGCTAGGTGGGCTGTGCATGACGGGGTATACCACCATCAGCCACGGCATACAGGGGGCCTTTGTGGAGAGGTGGCACAGGGATACGTCTTCTTTCCACTTGCCGGTTGGGGAGATGACGATCACCTTGCACGATGTGCAGTGTCTTCTCCACTTGCCGATTAGGGAGATGCTTCTGGACCATTCCTGGATCCAGGGGATCGAAGCCAGTGAGTGGATGACGCTCTATCTGGGTATGGAGCCAGATATGGCTGACTTTGAGTGCCAGACGACAAATGGGCCTCATATCCGGTTCACCATACTGAGCGCTTATTTCGAGAACCACCTGGTGGCGGCAGCCGAATTCGAGGAGGCGGATAACGCCCTATTTGTGGAGTATCATCGTGCATGCGCTCTCCGGTGCTGGTTCATGTTTGTGGTAGGCGTTGCACTCTTTGTGGACAAGAGTGCAAGATATGTCGATGTGACCTACCTCCGCTACTTCATGGACTTGACTACCGTTCACCAGTGGAACTGGGGGTCAGCTATTCTGGTATACCTATACCAGAAGCTAAATGAGGTCTCCAACTAGAGGACCAGGCAGTTGACCGGATCCTACACACTATTGACGGTACGTTTCATTTTAATTGTTTTACATTTATTTATGTTTCGTATTTATTTTTAATACATTATCGTGTTTGTGTTTCAGAGCTGGATCATCTCCTACTTCCTCCACATCCACGACTTCCACGTTGGTCCTGAGTACGAGGACGCCATGCCCAGGGCCACCCGATACGTTCTCCAGAGGGGGAACAATGCAGTGGGACCATACCGTAGGTACCTCGACCGCACGATGCACGATGACATCAGTTGGAGGCCATTCAACGACTATACTGATGTTGTCGCCTTTGACAACATCTCGTTATATTCTGGCTGGTTGGCATGCGGGACCAACACCATGGTGAGGTATCTCCTTGCGCGGTGCATGCGGCAGTTTGGATTTGTGCAGATGATACCCAGGTCACCTTTTGAGGCTGCTCCCGACACAGTTACCCGAGTGCAGCTCATTGGCATATTTGCATATTGGGAGCGAAATGTGGTCCCGGAGGAGTATCGTCGCATGCAGGTCACCCAGGACTGGCACAGTGTGGAGGGGTATGTCACATGGTTTTATCGGGTGTCACATCCTCGATGACATCAGACGCTCCCGGCGCTCCTAGGCCAACATACGAGGAGATCCTGGAGAACCAGCAGGCCGAGGATGACCATGCCATTGATCTCATGCCGATCTGCCAGCGGATAGAACTGCTTGGGCGGGACGCGTTGGATCGAGGTATCATTGATCAGGACGGTCTAGAGGCAGTCGCCGTGGTGGAGAGGATCGTCGGTGATGCGGGCCGTGCGGCGGCATACAGGCGGCAGAGGAGATCCCAGGGAGAGAGGGTTAGGCATACCCAGTAGGGGTTCGGGTTTATTTTTTTTGTATTCGAATTATATATTTCGCACACTATGACTCGGTCTGTATATATTATTTGAATTTTATTTATTATATTAGTATTTTACGTTGATATGTCGTTTGTTTTGTTCGGTGTTTTCGTTTTGTATATATTACTCATTTTGTATATATTTCGTAAGGGACTATTAGAAAAAGCATAAAAATAAAGACTTCTGCATAATTCGAAAATGCATTTCCGAAACACCGTAAAATCTGAAAAAAGGTGTTTTCAGAAGTGCATCTCCGAAAACACCCCCAATTTGGTGTTTTCGGAGATGTACTTCCGAAGTATGGAAAAATTTAGAAAAAGAAATACTTCGGAAATGCATTTCCAAAGCAGGGGAGGGGTAAAGTGGGTTTTCGTTGTGGGTGACACCCATAGGGAGGTGGATAAAGAAAAAACCAATTTTTTTAACATATTGTAAATTATAATATATTCATAATGGAATAATTTCACGTTGATGAGTATTTTTTTTCAAGTAAGACTAACATGATTTGAAAAATTATTAATTTTTTTATGGAAAATATTGAAAAGCATTGTTAATTTATAGTTTTCTTTTTTAAAAGATTTCATAATTGGAAGATTTTATTAATAACCTTGGTACTAAAGTACTTTTTCAAGGTTCACTAATGTTTGTGCTGATATGTTAGCTACGCGTGGCTGCAATGATAAAAACTTCACCATCTATATTGAAGTGTGTTCCTTGAACCTTGTTTGGCGGCGGATTCAATTGGAATTAGTAGTTTTTTTTAGATAATCTTTAATTATTTTTCTTTTGGGCCTAGGCCCTTTCTTGTACCAAAAAAAAAATTACTTTTTCAAATATATTTTTGTGGTATTTTTTAATTAATTTTTAAAGCTAAACTCTTAAAATTTTACAAATGTCATGGGTGTTATTTTAACATTTTTAACACACTTTCGAATGCTGAATCGCATACCATATTTCAATATTGCTTTTTTACATATAGGATAGATTTATCTTGATATGAAAAATGATTGGTCTAAAAGCATATAAGAAATAGTAAGTGTCACATATTCATATCATTAATTATGGAGGAAGAGCAACAGAGAGACATTTTTACATATAATAGATTGGCAAATTTAAGTATCAGATTTGCAACAATGTGGCATGGCTTGTACATTTCCAACTTATACAGTTGCAAAATCAACCGCAAAAACCACAAATTTGATGAATATCATTACCAAATTTTATATATAAATCATGTTTGGCTTGCATAGCAAAAACATAATCAATTTATAATAGAGATTTATATTTGAAATTATCTTTCACTTATAAACATTTTCACTTATAAACATTTGGAGAATACATCATACTATGATATAACATTTACGCAATAATGTGCAATCTACTTTTTTCTAATATGTTTGATAATGACTTTAAGGTTTGACTAATTATTAATATTTTATTTGTTTTTATGAAACATTATAAATATACTTATTAAAAAGTATTTTATTTGATTTTCTAGTCAATACATATCTATAACTATGAATGTTTATAAATGATTAGGATTATTTATCTAATATGTATAAAATATATTTATTTTTTTATAAGATTTATAATCTTAAAAAATTATTACAATTACTTAAATACTTTACTTTCAATAATTTTTTTTTGACACTTTTACTTTCAATAATTAAAAGTATAAATTTGTAATAAATAAGATAGTAAACAACCAAAAAAATTTTTTTTTAGTGTATTAGAAAAATAAAGAATTTTCTTATCAAATTGTAACTTATGATATATTCTTAATTTATTTTTAAAGTAAGACTAACATGATTAGAAAAAGGCTTAAATGATGTTTTGATCTCCTAGATTTTTTAATTTTGATTTTGGCCCCCTAAGTTTCAATTATTTGATTTTTGTCTTTCGAGTTTTTCAATTGCTTGATTTCGACCCTCCAAGTTTCAAATGCTTGATTTTGGCCCTTGAAATTTGTCAATTGTTTCATTTTAACTCCTAGAATTTGTCCCCTTTTACATATGATGGTCCATTAGGAGATGTAAACTAAACTTTTCTTTTTTTTCTTCTAATTTGATTCTCTACAATTCTATTTTTCTTATATTTTTAATAGTCAAGCTTTGAATGAAATATCTTTAAAATCTTAATTATTCCATTAAATGTATATTTAATGTCAAATTATTTTGACAACAAAAAAGATAGATCATTAGTTAATTAAAATAATAGACTCTTTCGTCAATAACAAGTGTGAACCTTTTAACAAAGCTATTTTAGAATATAGGGACAAACTTACAATATACCTAATAAAAAGATTGAAATTCTATATGACCAATATGATTGTTAGACTTCAATACTTTATTCTTAAATATGAGGGAGTTAATGGCCAAAGAATTTGTTATTTTAATTAACCACTGCTCTATCTTTTTTGTTGTCAAAACAATTTGTCATTAGATATATATTGAATGAAATATTTAATATTTTCAAGATATTACGTTCAAAATATAACTATTAAAAAGAGAAAAAAAATAGAATTATAGAGAAGAAACTAAAAAAATAAAAGAGAAAAAGTGTATAAAAAAAACTTTAGCCTACATATCATCAAAAGACTATCAAATGCAAAAGGGGATAAACTTGAGGGATCAAAATCAAACAATTAAAAAAATTGGAGGACCAAAATTAAACAATTGAGAAATTTAGGGGGACAAAACAATATTTAAGCCTTAGAAAAACTAATATTTTTTTTTTGTAAAGTATAGAAAAACATCATTTATAATTTTCTTTTTTGAAAGATTCCATAATGAGACGATATTATTAATAACCTTGGTACTAAATTACTTTTTCAAATATATATTTATGATATTTTTTAAAATTAAACTCTTAAAATTTTACAAATGTTATTGGTGTTGTTTTAACATTTTTAACACACTTTCGAATGATGAATCGCATAGCAAAGCTTGTGGTAGCATCTCCAAATAAAATATTTTATCTAATAAAATGATAATTTTTAGAAGTGTCCATGGATATTGTGATCATGGGTTATATTATGGAGATCTTGTTACAATTACCCTTACGAAAGGACAAGTTATATTTAATTTAAACAAGTCATACTTCCATATTTTGCTTAATTAGAATTAAAGGTAACATGGTCAATCGTGCACTTAACGTGGTGTATAAGTGAACATAGCATTGTAAAAATGTTAGAGTAATTCATAATTTAATAAGGAAATTCTCACACACTCACGAAACGTATTTGAGGACCCTTTCAGCTTGATAAAATCAACAAAAAAACATTTTTCCCAAATAGCTAGTTGATTACCATCTTAATTAATCCTTTATGGGCAAAAATTACACTAGATAATCGATTATCACTAAATGATAGATAGTTATCTCTTTTTTTAACACCTTATAATTGAATATTAGGGCTTATACTCGATTAGCTATGAAGCAATTTGAAAACTTCCCGTCAAAAAATACAGGTGTGTGTAGTATCCCTGCACGGTATTAGATATTCATAGGCCTTAGTAAATAAGGGTGGTGAGGCTTTCCCGCAACGGCGAGAGGCCCTGTTTGGTGATATTTATGTGTTCTCATGGTGATGAGGGAGCCATTCATATAAGGTGAGAAGCTCTGTATTATTAGTGTATAAGCATTATACAAGTTAAGTTATGTCCTCCTTTTCTCCCGTTAGGAGGGAGGTATTTATAGAGACACTTGAGCCTGGGGTTTCCTTGGAAATGATAACTGCATACTCAGCCAATTGTGGATAATTAAATATCTAATTCCTAGGAGGACGAGGATTCACTAGTGACTTTGACTTCTCTCTAATCAAGAAACGTTTCTTCTCACATTTCCATCATTGGGCGGGTGATGGTACTTAGGGATAGGCGAGGGTTACGCCCTCTCACCTTTGCTAGGCCCTTTACAAACATATCACTACAATATTTTTTCTACTTCGAGTGAGGCTATAAGAATACCCATCCATTAGGATATTAATTTATATTGAGAATACCCATTACCAGGGGCGGACACATGTAAGGGCTTGGTGTGGCTAAAGCCCCACCAAAATTTTTAAATTTTTTTTTTAATATATATTTATAGAGAATAAGAGGCATAAGAAGAAATAAAATTAAAACTAATACATCTCCCTCACAATAAACAATAAGCTACCTACCTACATTATAGGCTATATTATAGATGGTGGTGGAGTACACTTACTTTGCGTAACTTACACATTAAAATTAAAACCAGAATTTTTTCTTTCTTTTATATTATATATATAATATATATTATAGAGAGGAGAGAGATTAAAGTGTAAAAGTTAAAAAAAAAAAATTATTAATTCTCTCTTACAGTCTAACATAAGAAGAAGTTACAAAGTTACAGCAACAATTTTATTCTCCATCTCAAATATTACAAACCTTCCACTCTCCTTCTCATTGTAAATCTTTCATTTTCTCCTCTAATTTTTCTATTTGGCTTGGATAGATTTGTTTATGGGTGATTGAAAATCTAAGATAAAGTGAGTATTTTAATTTTTCTCTTATTTTTTCTTCTTTATTGGTTGAACCCTAAAACCCCAATTTGTTAAAAAAATTCAATTTTCTCAATTTATCATAATAGTTTCTTTCATAATCAATTAGTTTTAATGTTATATTTATAATATTAGTATGAATAACTATTTTACATGGTTTCATTGATGTCTTTACAGGATGGAGAAATTTTTTCCGGTACTTTCTAGAGACAAAGCTATTTCTTCGACTAACCTAGAAGCATCGAAAACTCAACATCCAAATGAGAGTATCAAAGTTGTTGATTATGAATTGTTGGAAACGGATCCAGGAATTAGACTTCCAATTTCAAGTTATCATCCTGACATCCAAAATGAGGTAAGAAAAGCTTATTTAAAAATAGGTCATCATCAACCTCCTCACAATTTCGTGTACCCTTGGTCTGTTCAAGGTAAACAAAGACGTCGATTTTGCAAAAATTGGTTTGATTTGTATGACTGGATTGATTATAGTGAATCTAAGGATCTAGCATTTTGTTTGCCATGTTTTTTGTTTAAAAATGTCTCTAAATATGGGGGGATCACTTCGTGGGAGACGATTTTGGTGATTGGAAGCATGCTCAAAGATTGGCTAATCATGCTACTTCTTCTAATAGTCATGTTGATTGTATGCATATGGGTTATGCTCTCATGAACCCAAACCAAAGTATTAAAGACGCGTTTGTTAATCAAACTAAGCAAATGAATGTTGAATATCGTGTTCGTGTAAACACATCCCTTATAGCTACTAAGTTTCTCTTGAGATGTGGCATGCCATTTAGAGGGAGTGACGAGTCCCTTAACTCTTTATTTAAGGGGCCATTTCTTGAGTTGGTGGATACATTAAAGGAAATTAACCCAGAAATAGCTAGTGTAATAGATTGTGCTCTGGGAAATAACCTTATGAATGCCCCTAAGATTCAAAAGGATCTTGCTGCTGCTTGTGCATGTGAAATAACTCAACAAATTATATGTGATATTGCAGATGATGTGTTTTGTGTTTTAATTGATGAATCTGGTGATGTTGCTGGTAAAGAACAAATGGCTGTTGTTATTCGCTATGTTAGTAGTGAAGGTTTGGTAAAAGAAAGGTTTCTTGGCATTGTAAGTGTTAAAGAAACAAGTGCTAAGTCACTTAAGGAGGCACTTGAGAAGTTGTTGTCTATTAATGGCTTGAGTTTATCTAGCATTAGGGGGCAAGGGTATGACGGAGCTAGCAATATGAGAGGTAAGTTTGGTGGTTTGAGAACTTTAATCCAAAATGAGAATTCATCTGCTTATTATGTGCATTGTTTCGCCCATCAACTTCAATTGGCACTTGTTGCATGTGCTAAGACTCACAAAGATGTTAGTGGTTTTTTCGGTAAGGTCAATATGCTTGTTAATTTCATACGATCTTCTAACAAGAGACAGGAATTGCTACGGGACAAACAAGTAATTCAATTTGCTAAATTGATTAAATAGGGTCAGATAGAGACAGGTAGTGGATTAAATCAAGAATCATCTATTGCTAGAGTAGGTGACACTCGTTGGGGTTCCCACTTTAGGACTCTCACTAGTTTGATGACTTTGTATGGTGCCATTATTGGGGTACTTGAAGAAGTTGGGAATGATACGTCATTTGAAAAATATGGTGAAATTATGCTTTTGTTAGATGTGTTTCAATCCTTTGATTTTATCTTCATGTTATATATGATGGTTGAGATTTTAGGATTTACAAATGATTTGAGTGTAGCGTTACAAAAGCGTGATCAAGATCTTTTGAATGCTTTGTCACTCGTCAATGCTACCAAACAAGAATTACAAGAAATGAGGAATGATGGATGGGAAGAACTTATATCTAAGGTTATGGAAATTTGCAATAAGCATGATATTGATGTACCTGATATGGATGCACCGTATGTGCAAGGGAAGAAACCTAGGCGACATGCTACAACTTCTAGTGTTTCTAATTTGCATCATTATAAGCATGATTGTCTGTTTAATGTTTTAGATTTGCAGTTGTATGAGCTCAATGCTAGGTTTGATGAAGAGAATACTGAACTTTTACAATGTGTTTCATGTTTGAGTCCTTCATCATCATTTGCAGCTTTTGATGTGAAAAAACTACTAAGGATGGTTGAACTTTATCCAAATGATTTTGTAGATGTGCCGGAAGTGGTGGTACGGCATCAACTTCAAAATTATGTTAGAAATGTTAGATGTGACCCAAATTTTGCAAAGTTAAAAGGACTTTCAGATCTTTGTGCAAAACTTGTGGAAACAAATAAGTGCAAAACATTTGATATGGTTTATAAGCTTTTGAAGTTAGCTGTAGTCTTGCCGGTAGCAACTGCAAGCGTGGAGCGTGTTTTTTCAGCTATGAAGTTTGTGAAGAGTCAATTATGTAACAAAATTAGTGATCAATGGTTAAATGACCGTCTTGTAACTTTTATAGAAAGAGATGTTCTTGGAACAATTAACAATGATGTTATTTTAGCTCATTTTCAAGAAATGGATAGTAGAAGATTTTCATTGTAATTTATTGTATTAAACAATATTACTTTTTATTTTCAATATGATTTAGTTTGTAGTTTCTTTTATGTTTAGCCCCACCAATATATATTGTCTGGATCCGCCCCTGCCCATTACTAAAAAATGATCACGATTGTTCATACTTCGTCTTAGCAATAGATCTTTTCCCAAAGTGGAAGAAGCTGAATAAAAGTGTGAAGCTAAATATATATCATGAGTTCCATTTATTAGATGAAATATTATCTATTTCTAAGGTGGCCAAACAATGAAATAAACACATGGCATATATTCATATGAACAAAATATATCAAAATAATTCATTCAAAATATTACTGCTTCGTTAAGCTTCACATTATCCAACAAAACAAGTTAAACTTATATTGATTAAAGCGAACACAATCGAGAAAGATCTTAAATTAAACATTCTTAAGCAAGAAGATATAGATGATAAACCTAAGGATGACACTTAAATCACTTGTAATTTGTTAGTTAGCTCACGTCTTCCGTTACACATCCCGACATTGTATTCCTCTAATGCATAATTCTTTCCAAATTTTAGAACCTCTTTCTTCATTACATTACAGATATATCTATAGAGATTTCCTCTACAATATAATATCTCTCTATTTGAATCTCAGGCCTTTACAATTATCCATTAACTTAGAACCAACAAATTTAAGTATATTTCTTTATGTTTTACCGTGATAATATAATGCATGTGGGAGAAAACATGACATTATGGTAATGCTGGAATTGTACTAGCAGTGTAAGAGTGACAATAGTAGGCCAATACAACTTATTTGAAACTATTATCCTATAGCGTTCATCTTTATCTCTTTAACTTTACATCATATCCCTAATTACTTTCCTTTCAACTCTATCATGTCAGTCCTAATGTTGTGATTCAAACCTTCTACTAGTATATTCCACCTGAAGGCTTGGTGAGTATAGTCATAGATTTCTGGCATGACATAACTCGTTACCAAAGTAAATTCTACCGATAAAAAACAACATAAAAACTAAAAGAAATAACACTTGTTTTTCTCATCACTAATTAAAATAAATACATGAAATCATAAGTAAATAATCATAAATAAACATAAATTAATTACATAATTCAAGTATCAAGGTGTTGAATATCTCACGATAAATGAGTGATAAATTTCATGATATTCAATTATACAATTTAGGTTTTCAAACATTATAAAATACTCATCACCACACCATTGACTAATGTTAAAGACATTATGCGTAAGTATTTCACAAACAAAACACCGTCTACAGTTATTGTGGAGGAATTTTCCCACCATTTCTAAACATCATTTACATAATTCCATGGTTCCTAGACTCTCCAACAAGATCTTCCCCCATTACATGATATACAAAATTCCAAACCTTTTCTATAGTAAGAAGCTATTGTCTTCTCCGCAACAACAATTCATATTTTCTTATGTGGAGATTAACCAACACTCTCTAAATAGTCTTTATTTCATCATTCTGACATCATCATCACCTTGGAATGGTCATAACCTTTCCCGTTCTTTTTTCACATACAACATTTAGATTGAAAAAAATTAATAATCAAGATGTGGGATAAGTTATAATAACTTACTCCTCCTCTTATTTTAAATCTTATATCCATAGTTGGATTAATCAAATCCTTAATATGAAGCAACCTAGAATTCAACGATTTAATTCGCCTTTTAAGAGACTACTTTTTAGAGATAGACTAATTCCATTCTTTTTATATTTCATATATTGATTATCTTTTGTTTCAATTTAGTTTTATTCATGTTCTATGATTTTGCTATTTTGAATAACAGTGATAACGAAAAAGGTGATTTGATTGTGAGGAGAATATATGTTTGAAATTTGAGTTTTTGAGAGATATACATTTTTTAGATCGTAACAAAAAAATTAAAAAAAGATCATCATGAATATAGAGAATGTATATTTTATTCAAATTCAAATAAAAAAATGTATTCTCTTGAAACAAAGTGTGTCAAATGTTTAAAGAAATTGAGAAAGAATTTAACTTTGAGTTGGTAAGTTTAATGATTTTTTATTTATTTTAAGATTAATTATGTACGGAAGAATGATAAGAGAAGCGATGGTGAGACATCTTTATTTTTTAATTAGAGAGAAAAATATTAACAATTGAATTGATCAATGGTTAGGATTCCACCTTAAGAAAAAAAATATATAACATTTAACTGGATTAAAAGAGTTTTAAAAAAAATAAAAATTTAATACTCTAAAAAACTGTGACATACTTTCTTCCAAAACTAATTACTTAAAAAAAATCCTTTAAAGAAAATTTAAGAGATTGAATCATATAAATTAACTCTACTGTAAATTATTTTATTTAAAGAAACATAAAAATGCAAACAAAATACATATTCTCTTTTTTATAATTACTAATTTCCTCTTTTTTATTTTCTGATATAAATTATGTATTTACTCTCTAACTATCTTAATTAAGATTTATTTTGACAATCCTACTTAAAATCTAATTAAAAGAATTTAAAATGTATAATAAAATATATACTAACATAACAATTAATAACAATAAAATATACAAACATATCACAAAATATATGCATGTTCACGTGAAATGAATCAGGACACAAAACTATCACACACACACATATATATATATATATATATATATATATATATATATATATATATATATATATATATATATATATATATATATATATATATATATATATATATATATATATATATATATATATATATATATATATATATATATATATATATATATATATATATATATATATATATATATATATAGTTTGGTTGCTCTCGGGCTTGGGCCCTCCCTCCTAATTTCCAAAAAAAATAAAAATTACGTAGTATATTTAAAAAAAAAAAAAATATAGTAGTATATTCTTATTATTTATTTTTATGTAATTTTTTATAATAATTTAAAAAATCAATATAACTTTTTTATTTTAAAAGTGTAGGTGCAAAAAGAAAAACAACTAATTTGGATTTAAAAAACGGGTCAGCCCAATCACACAGTCCATTGGGTCTGCACATTAAATTAGGTTGAAAATCTGTATATAAAACGATCCTTTCTTCTCAAAACCCTAACTCCCGTCTCTCTGGTTTTGTGAGCTGCTACTCCATCTTCAGAGGCAGAGAAGAAACATGGGTAAAATTTCTCTCCTCTCGATTCGATTTACACGATTCTCCTTCTCCCTCTCTATGTTTGATCTGTTTGTTAGAAATGATAAACTGGTTTTTTGATTGGTGTTGTGATTTGTGATACTGTGAATAGGTGCCTACAAGTACGTTTCTGAGCTATGGCGCAAGAAGCAGTCCGATGTGATGAGGTTTATGAGCCGTGTGAGGTGCTGGGAGTACCGTCAGCAATCTTCCATTGTTCGTCTCACCAGGCCTACTCGTCCTGACAAGGCTCGCCGTTTGGGCTACAAGGCCAAACAGGTATCCCTTTCTCTCATAGGTTTCTATCATTTTGTTTATATTATTGTTGATTCGGTAGGGTTTTGGTTACTGAGTTGTTACCTCTTTAGTTAGAATTAGGGTTTTTACAAATTGTTAAGTTTGAATTTAATTAATTATATTCAATTTTATTATGTTTCGATTAAGTAAACCCTATTTTTTGTTTGTCTAAAATGAATAACTACAACTATTCAACTATCTATTTTATATGGGTTTCAATTTCAGTTATATAAAATTGTAATTACCTTCATAATCAGTGCATTTTATATGATTAATATTTAGTTTTTTGTATAACCTTATGCATTGTCTTTTGATTGTTCTTTGGATCTGTCATTTTATCTGAATTTAAGAACTGTAATTTGGTTGGATGAGATTTTTATAGTTATTGTGTTACTGAATTTTCATTTTATTACTCCAGGGTTATGTTGTTTACCGTATTCGTGTCCGTAGAGGTGGTAGGAAGAGGCCAGTTCCCAAAGGTATTGTTTATGGTAAGCCAACCAACCAGGGAGTTACCCAATTGAAGTTTCAGAGAAGCAAGAGGTCACTTGCTGAGGAGCGTGCTGGACGCAAGCTTGGCGGTCTCAGGGTTCTCAACTCCTACTGGGTCAATGAGGTTTGTTTCTGTGATCTTTTATATATTTTGTTTAAATTGGTTTTGAAAATTTTAGTGGTTGTTCTTAACACTATTTGTTTTCCTAATAGGATTCAACCTTCAAATATTTTGAGGTCATTTTGGTTGATGTTGCACACACTGCTATTAGAAATGACCCAAGAATCAACTGGCTCGTCAACCCTGTCCACAAGCATAGGGAACTTCGTGGTCTCACTTCTGCAGGAAAAGAAAACAGAGGTTTGAGGGGCAAGGGACACCGCAACCACAAGAACCGTCCTTCCCGCAGAGCAACCTGGAAGAAGAACAATACTGTTTCTCTTCGTCGTTACCGTTGATTACTGCAACTATTTTGTTTTGCTTCATTCTCTGGATTTTTCGAATGCTTTATATTTTGTTGGGATATTTAAGTATCAAGTTTTTGTATTGTCTACTGCCTAGAAACTCATTTTGTTTGTTAAAGAAGAGAGATTTATGATAATTTTCCCATGTTTGATTATTTTTCTATTTCTTTGAAGTTTTAATATGGTATTTTTGTTTTACTGTTATTTGATAAACCCACATGTCCTATTGGATTGCAAAAATTTAAGCTTTACTATTAGTGTTCTATCGCCATTTACACCATCCACTAGTGGCATATTTTCGTTTATTGATGTAATTGTGGTTGTTTCTGTGATTTAAACTGTGTATTTTCTTTTATAGCTCCTTAGCCTCCCCAACTATTGAGTGTCATTGGTGTTAAGACCTAATCCCTAGAGCAATTCATCGTAACTTGTCATTATCATATGTTGTTTTTATCTTTCCCCTTATATAGTTTGATAGATTGTTCTTGTAAGAATAGGTAGATGACTGTCAATTACTTTGTGAGCTTAAATTACGAGAACTTGTTTGATTCTTGTTCTTATTGTTATCCTGTATTTTCATTTGTTTTTCCCTTTAACGAGAGTTCTACTTTAGTTTGACAACTGCTTTGTCTGGTAATTCACAATGATAATTTCCAATTGAAAGTGTTTTAATGTTGTCTTAGATTAATATGAAAAATTGAAAATGATACAACATTCTGTCATAGATCTTTGAAAATGATACACCATTCTGTCATAAATCTTTAATCAATATGAAAGTGATGCATGAAAAAATATTTGCAGAAATATAAGAATCTAACATAAAATCCTATTGTCGCATAACAAGTGCAATAACGGATGCTTTCTATCTGTCATGTGATGAAAAGAGTCTATGAAGTTGCGATTCATGATGGACTTTATAGTTACTAGGAAAAGTTAGAACCGTTAGGAATTCTATAACAGGATCAGTTTGAGTGGCAGATTCGACCAAATTTTTTTCGGTAAGCTCATGTTACAAATTTCTGCCGAAGGAAATCCAGGATTTAGATATTGAGGCAGACTTGAAAGTTGTCCTCAATCATCTTTGGTGTACTAAGATTCCCTCCAAGTTCTTTATTTTAGCTCGGAGATTGATGTTGGATAGGTTATCGATGAAGAATAACTTGTTGTTTGGCGAGTAATCAACAGAGATAGAGACTTAAGGTGTGCTCTTTGTTTTAATAAAGATGAAAGTTTGAATCATCTTTTCTTCTCTTGCTCCGTTGCGATTTCTGTTTGGAGTCGAGTGGGATTGTGGTTGGGCATTGAGTTACAACCTCATACCAATCAGTGTGTTGCGATTTCTGTTTGGAGTCGAGTGGGATTGTGGTTGGGCATTGAGTTACAACCTCATACCAATCAGTGTGTCTCTTTCGTTAAATCGTGTAATTTTTTGCGGGTGGCTTTTGGTAAGGAGAAGGCAGGCATGATTTGGATAGCATCTTGGATTATTTGGTCGGGGAGAAACCACACTTTGTTCTAAGATAGTCTTTAATCTAGATGAAATTGTTCTGTCTATTAATTTTATTTCGTGAAATTGATTAATTGTTGGTCTATTGATTTTATTTTGTGAAATTGATTAATTGTTTGTAGTTTGTTGTCAAATGTTTGTAATTGGTACGGTTAATTTATTGTGCCTTTGCTTTATTTGAGTAGATCGTAAGTAGTCGTAGACCGTTGTGTAAGGGTTGGAATACCCATGTCCTGTACTTTGATATTGAATTTTCGATTATAAAAAAACATCTAGATCATATAGTCTGGTGGTATATTAGTTAAAAAATGAGATCCTTAAGTGAAAAATATGCTTATATTTATATGCTCAAGAGAAGAATCTAAGAATATTGATAGGCTCTCGGTTGATGAATTTCAAAGTTCATTGATAGTACATGAATAAAAAAATTCATATACTAAGACTAAAACACAAAGGAAATTATTTACAGAGTTCGAAAATTATACTTATAATTGTCAAAACCGTAACAAGTTCAAAAAATGATCCATTAAAAAACGAATTCACGAACAAGTTCGAAATCTGTTAGTATCAAAATATATCTTTTTCTTATCTTTATTCAGTTAAGGTTTGAAGACATATTACAACAATTCTCCACCTTGACTATGGTGATATTAATTTAAAAACTAATCACTTTGTTGCTCTCTCCAAAGCTTGAATCACTCTCGAACAAATTCGATTAAGTCCAAACAGTGGCTGAACATTGATCTTGACAATGATTTAGTAAACATATCTCCTGAATTCTCTTTTCAGGACACTTTTTAAACTAACATTTTCATTGACTATATCATGTCCACAATAAAGTGTACATGAATGTCAGTGTGTTTTGCCCTCTCTTGATAAACTCGATGATTGACCCAGTGAATAACAATTTGACTATCACAATTTATCTTCACACATTCTTGAGTAATATCTAACTTCCTAACCATGCCTTTTGTTCATATGGCTTCCTTGACCCCTTTACCACGAGTAATATATTTCGCCTGAGTAACAAATAACGCGATCATTGATTGTTGATTTGTGTTAATCTCTATTTTTATTATTGACATTAATTTTGATAAAATTAACTTGGCAGCAACATGTTGATCAAGATGTTCTAACATATAGAGAAACATGTTGAACAAGATGTCTTATTATAATGATGAAAAGACATCTGGGAATGTGATGTCATTCTATGTGGCGTCCAAGATTGAGGTATCATAGATTCTTTTTGATATTCAAAGATTATTATATGTTTCTAAATATAGAGACATTTTAGAAAAAAATTGTTTAAAGACCTATTTTTATACAAAAGATTCTGTAGACATTTAGCAGTCTCTTTCTGCGTCTTTGAAGCCCAAATCTAGTCCAGACTTATGCTTATAAATAGATTGGTACAAACCTAATTTAAGTGTTGAACAAATAACTAAGATTTGTGTGATTGTTTTAGGGTTTGTATGTTAATTATGAACCTCTCTAATATCACTCTGATATAAGAGGAGGATTGTCTCTTTGAGTTGTAAGTTCAGTTAATCATTCTTAAGCTTTTAAGCATTGACTAATTATGTGTCTTTGGAGTGTAACTCTGAAACATTCATTGTTATTATAGTTTCATCACTGGTGTGATTGAAAGAGAAGTGAGAGGTGTTTCATGCCTAGGTGAGTCTTAGGTAGAAATTAAGCACGGGTAGTAATTAGGTGAGTAGATTGTAAACTGGAGATAGTTTGCTGACAATCTACAAACTGATACTATTTATTGGATATCCTTTTAGGCTTGGTAGATTCCATAGTAGGTGTTGTACACCGAACTAGGTTAACAACTCTGCGAGTGCTTTTACTTTCAACATTCCTATTTGTGTATATTGTTCATTATGATTTGATCAGATATTAGTGTCTCGACATCTCGTAGGACATCTATATATGATACCAGAATTTCAATTTGTCTTTCAACGTATAGCTGTCACAATCAGCATAAACACAAAACC
Organism: Vicia villosa; assembly: GCF_029867415.1. NCBI lineage: Eukaryota > Viridiplantae > Streptophyta > Magnoliopsida > Fabales > Fabaceae > Vicia > Vicia villosa. Next base: position 66,087,040 of record NC_081182.1, read on the forward strand.
ACATTACTTGCATAGTCTAAATCTACATTGAATTTGTGAGCTTTTTAAATCATCCTTTAGATAACTATTCAAACATCAACATCAACTTCAAAAAAATTTAATGAACCTGTCTAGGATTTTTCATAAATTGGTTTACTATGTTGATTGCATATGCTAAATCCGTCATACTACAAACCATATTATACATAATGCTTCCAACTCCACTTGAATATGGAGTATTTTTCATTATCTTCGTCTCTTTCATGGTTTGAGGACATTGTTTAACTGGAAGTTTTGTATGATAAACTAAAGAAGTGTCGAAGGTTTTAGCATCTTGCATTCTAAACGCCCCACCACTTTCTTCAAGTAATTAGATTGAGATAAGAATCATTCACTCTTCTTACGACATCCCATGATATCCATACCCATAATTATTTTAACTTCACCAAGATCTTTCATCTCAAAATTTCCATTCAAAATCTCTTTGAGCTTACCCATCTATATCTTACTAGATAGAAAAAGGTAGATAATGATTTTCTCATTTCTCTAAAAAAAATTACATAGATGACATTATTACTTTTCACAAAATCATATTTAAGAAGATATTCATCAAACCAATAATAGCATTGTCTTGTACTTTGTTTTAATCCATATAAAGATTTCTTCAACAAATATACCTTAAAATTATCTTCTATAAAACATTCAAATTATTCTATATAGATTTTCTATCAAGGTCTTTGTTTAAGAAAAAAAATTTGACGTCCATTTGTTCCAAATTAATATATTGATTAACAATATTCATAAGTTCCTTTATAGTACAATATTTTACCTCAGGTGAAATTTGTGCATTGTAATAACTCCCTTTTTTCTGAGTAAAACTTTCTGATACAAGTCTTGACTTAAACATTGGTTCTTCAATTTCTAGAATATCTTCATTTTTCTTGAAGATTAACTTGCCTACAACCCCCCATTGTTTCTTAGGTAGTCTCACAAGATCCCAAATACGATTCTTTATTAGTGACTTCATCCATCTCATCATTTACCGCAATCAACAATCTTTAACTATTATAGACGGTCTTTGGTTTTGAGTCTTGCAACCCTTTAATCGCAATCAAAGCATGACAAATAAGATCAACATAATCATACTTTTGAGGCGGCAAAATCTCCCTCATAACTCTATCATAAGCCAACTAATGATTAGGAGAAATTGTGAGTGTGTTTACCTATAATAGTTTTGGAAACGAGAGTCACAACTACCTCCTCGACTTTATTCTCACTAGTAGGAACCTGCACCTCAAACTATGTCTTTTATAGCATGAATTTGAGTTATGATTGGAATCAAGAAATTCGAACAGTCTTGATTCGAGTTATGGTCTTTGATTCTAATTATGAATTTTTTCATTTCCCAAAAAATAATTTCGAAAAAAATGATTTGTATCATGACAACCCATGATTTGAATCATAAGAAGTTTGGGGATTTGGAATTTGGTGTTAGAAACGTGATTCGAGTCATGACATTGCTTTGCTCGAATCATGAAGAATTTTGATTTAGATCATTGCTTGGTTTAATTCGAATCAAACACGGAAATTTGGTTTTTGAAATAGTTTCGAGAAGCTTGATTCTAACCATGAGTGAGAAATTTGAACCACGTTACTTGAATAATGATTAGAAACAAGCAGTCAAAATTTGAGTTCTTTATCTCTTGATTTTGATCATTTGCTCATTAGATTTGAATCACTCCTTTTGTCTTTGACTCGAATTTAAGTGTCATTTTTACATTATGTGTCTTATTTCTAACACATATATAAGTTATTTATCACTCTAATTTTCATTAAGAAACGAATGAAATAATCATACAATAGCTTTTGATAAACTTTGAGTGCTCATCATTCACACAAAATCTCTTTCAAAGAAACCTTGAAGAAAAGCTTTTTTGAATCCTAATTTATTGAGTGATAAATGTTTTTTGTGAGATTTTATGAAAAGTTATCTTCAACCTCAAATCATAATACCATTGGTGAGTGTTGCTCAACTATAGGAGAGAGTGTCCGCTCTTGTTGTGAAGTGGTTCATTAGGCATTCTAATGATTTTGTGAAGATTTTTCAGATAGTATAATCGGTTTGTGTCTTTTGGAGATTCAATTCCAGTTAAGAAAAAGAACAAGTTTTTTTCAACAAATTTTAGAGTTTCTAGCATCTTTCTACAAATCAAGATTCAGACAAGGGGATCCCGATAGAACCGAGTGGGGATCCCGATAGAACCAAGTGAAGATTGTTTTGGACAGGATCTTGGAGTGCATTGAAGAATTTTGTGAAGGGGTACCTGATCGAGATTGTGGATCTTGGAGAAAACCAAGAATTTGAATGTTTAGCTTAGCAGTTAGTTCTAAATATTTTCGAATTTGATATGTGATTATCATTTGTACTAAAAAACAATGTACAAAATTCACAATGGAAGAAAATAACAAATTTCGATGACTTTTCATTGAATACTGGATTAAATACAAGCGAGGACAAAGCTAAACTAGTATGAATCTCAGTGTACAATCTTTGCTTGCCTTTGGCACACTAGGTGGCGGGTTTGGCTGGGTAACATGATGAAAATGTGTCGGAATGCAAATCCTTGAGTGACGGTCGACCCCGTCCTTGGCCTCAGAAAGTGGCGAGAAGCATGAAACTTTCATTAATTTGTACTTAGTTTTGCATGCTTTAAGTCTATTGCTTTTTGTAGAGCACAAAACTTTCACTAATTTGTACGTAGTTATTCAAGTTTTAAGTTTATTGTTTTTAGTAGTGCATATATTGTTAGATTTAATTTCTAGTCAATAGCGATATAATGTTCAAGCGTAGAGATATGTGTTAAATCTAGGGATGACAAAATGGATGAATTGGATGGATTTGGATTGGATTGTTAATGGATGGATCAAAACGATCCATTAATCCATTAACAATCCACTAAACTTTCTTTTGAAAAATCCAATCCAATCCATCCATCAAGGGATAGAATCCATCTAATCCATCCATTAAGTATTTCTAATGGATGGATATCCATCCATCCGTAAAATTAACTTTGATATTTTTTTAAAAAAAATTCAATTAATTTTACGAAAACAATTTTTTTATGAAACTTTTTTTAAAATTTTTAAATTATAAATATTTATATCTGTATCTAATTCTAATCAACCAACGTCTTAATTAACTTTACTTTTTAATTAACTTTCTAATTTTAACCAACTAACTTCTCCATAAACTATTCTATTGAAAAGAAAATTAAAATTCAATGCATATACCAATTAAACAAATTTAACGTGAATGTTTAATTAAATAAATTCAATGCGTTTCAATTAAGCAATTTTAATGTTAATACTAATATAGACAAAGCCATTTAAGTATCAGCATCATTAATTTTGTTTAGGAGAAAACAAACCATCCTATGCATATTAAATTAAATTTACATGGTATCGTAGTATACTATAGTATGTAAATAAAAAAAACAAATTGTTGAATATTTATGTCCTGGTCCGTTCATTTTTTTAACATTATCATACAGGAAAGAAAAACAAATGGCTGTGAACATTTGTTTGACTCTGCTTAGATTAACTCTTGCATTGTTGTTCAATAAATTCATCATTGTTTTTGCATTCTTTAAATTAATCAAATAAGTATAATATCTTCCAGAAGCTCTTCAAATTTCCAGTGATTTTAAAAATAATTTTTTAAGAAGGAAAAAGTTTATTCGCTCTTCAAATTTCCAGTGATTTTAAAAATAATTTTTTAAGAAGGAAAAAGTTTATTCAACTCCCCACTTCAAGACCGTTTTTGCACTCATATTCAATCAACATCATTGACTTGTAGACGTTTGATATAATATCTACAAAATTTTGTAAAAATTTATAGAGAAAAAAAGGGTTAAGATTGCTTATATTCAAATTATCCTAAATATATATAAAAAGGCTGTATGGATACATAATAGAGATAGAGAGAGACAATTTTTTCATTACAAATATGTAAGGATACATAATAGAGAGAGAGACAGTTTTTTCATTACAATATAATTGCAATGCATCAAGTTTAACTCTAAATCCCTACCTTTTTCACTACAAGTTAGAATGTGTACTTACAAATATTATCTTTAAATTTAACTCTAAGAGTGTGTTTGGATGGAATAATTAGAAATTTTAAAAGAACTTAAAATTTAAAGCAATTCAAATGATTCAATTTTCCATTCTTTTTTAAATTATTTTGTTTGGATGGAGTATTAAGATAAATTATTGTTAGATTTTTGGGGTCATTTTTTTATAAAATCTAAAAATTTTGGACCAAATTAAAAAATGGAAAACAGGGACCAATTTGCAATTTTTAAAAATTTAAAAGATCAAATTGTAAAATTTAAAAATTATTAAGGACCAATTTACAACTTTTTAAAATTTTTTGGGATCAGTATAAAATATGTGAACCACTTTGCAAAATTTAAAAAAGTAATTGTAACAAATACTTTCTAAAGAGTATTCTTTGATTTTTTGTGTCATTTCAGAATAATTAAATTTAACTTACATAAAATACTCCATAAATTTTCATCATTTTAACACTACTTCATTTTTGAATCTAAACAATATATTTTGTAAAAATCATTTCAAATTTCCTCAAAACATTACATTACCTCATTAAAATACTTCATCCAAACACACTCTAAATTACAAATTATCATTAAAATACTTCATCCAAACACACTCTAAATTACAAATTAGAATGTGAGATATAAACTTAACTCTAAGTCCCTACCTTTTTAGGAGAATGTGAGATATAAACTTAACTCTAAGTCCCTACCTTTTTAGGTTAAGTTAGAATGTGTACTCACGAATATTATCTTGAACAATTAGAACCCAATGCCTCTTTGAATATACTTCACTATTTTGAACATTATGACAAAATTTGACGTGTATAACCGACTCACTTTATGATATAAGGCTCAGTAGTTGTTGACTATGTGGATTACATATAATCTTTAAAACTACTTTCAATCTATAAAACACTCACAACAAGAACAAGTAAAACCAATTGCTTCAACTTTGAATATGCTCCACTGTTTTAGCTCAAGATATTACACTTCCCAACACAGTAGATCACCAAAATATGAATGGTGCAAATGCAATAACAATAACTATGCTCATAAACTATCCAAAATAGCATAGAAATGAAATGGTGTTAACTTTTGAATGATTCAGGTATTGCCATGGTCTGCTCAAGTTGGTTTCGCTTGTGATGATGAAATTCAGCAGATAATGAATTAGAGTTCATATTTGGGTAACCTTAGGAATGTAATATTACCACAAAATCAAACTGATAATTTCCTTATTTCATCTTTATTTGTTCACCATTTTCCTCCTAAATCTGAAGCTTTTGACTTAACTATAAGCCAAACGATTTTGGGAGTCAATTCTCATTACAAACCCTGTCCACAACTTTTACAGTCGTGGATGCTGGTGGACATTCTCCACATGTTCAGTGGCAACACATGCTGGCATGCAATCAACAACAAATCCAAACATTAACTTGGAAACATAACCATATATATTGCAACCATTAGTCATAGGTCACGCACCATACACCATACATATTTCGCCTACCACAAAACAAAACAAGGCTACATTGCAACCACAAGTCATAGGTAAGGCACATACATACTTTGCCTCCCACAAAACAAAACAAAACAAGGCACCATACATCCTTCGCCTTTCACAAAACAAAACAAGGCTATAGATATATGAAAGCTTGTACTGAAAGCTTTCACATACAGAAGTCAACAGCCTACGGCTAACAAGGTTTAACTTGGTTCAAAAGTTAGGTTGAAACAGTTATATATATACAACATCACGTCTTCACTAGTCTTCAGAGAAACAGGCTTATAAGCCTCAACAGAAGAACATAGAGTTGCACACACTGTCCTGCAATTTCGGAAGCTGAGGGACAGGTACAGCTCCTGCAGCACTTAGCCCACCATGGCTTGAGGCTGTCTCAGATTTATCCTCAAATTTCATGAACTGACCCAATTGAGTTGCAGCCAAGTGTGCATAGCATATAGGTGCAACTGCAGAAAAAATATAAGTTGTAGATAAGTTTCAATCATGCATTAGATTTTATCAACACCAATAATAAATGCTATGTAAGAACTTACCAACTGAAATAGCAGTAGTACTCCTCTGGTAACTGAAATATCATAAATTATTAAACAAAGATTAGTCACAAACAATTAATTAAAACATATATCTAATGCCAATCAAATAGAACCCAAGTTTAACTTACACATATGAAAGAGAATGAACAAGCTCCTGAAGTTCGTCAGGGGAGAAGCCAATCTCATCAAGCAACACATGATAATGAGTAGGCCTACTTGTGCCCTGAGCAAAATATTCAAAAAGGAAAAGAAAATGAAAAACTCCTTACATGCCACAATCATGTTCAAAATTAGAAAAAAATAACATGAATCATGTCCAAAAACTAATATTAAAAACATGGATACTCACTATCATTCCCGCATGAGCACAGAGATAGAAATCATAGTTTCTGGGGTGACAAATTTTATTGTCAATAACAGTACCTGTAAAGACAGGATGTTAATAAACATTTTAACTGTAAAGATTGTTTCAAATAAAAGAACTCTGTTTGAATATTTTTAAAATACTTGCCTGGTGGGACATTTTCGGGTGCGTTGGGCTGGAAGAATCTTGTGTGGTGGTTCTTTTGAGCAACAATTACCGCAAATTTTGGATTCCATTTTTCATCAAGAAACTTGCATGCCTAAGAAGTTCAGAGTCAATATTAGTGCTCATGACAGAAATGTATGCTACTAGGTAAATGGTACAGTTAATCAGCTTATGAACCTCAATGATCTGGTCAAGTTCAATGTTCAAGACTTGATTGAATTGTGACTCGCTAACACCATCCCTGTATTTGATAAAGACAAAGCATGTGTACATGTTCATTAGAAAAGAATTGCAGTATTCAGAATGATATAAACATACTTGAACAAATACCAGATGCATCTTATAGAAAATTGATACAAAACAAACACAAGATAGTATTATCTTAACTAGTCCTCAACTTCATATCATAGTTTCACACTGAACAATTAAATGACATCATTTAAGAGGACTTATAAAGGGACAGAAAAAAAAACTCAATAGGGTCCTATAATTAGAGAAAAAGGTAGAGTAATATAGAACATTGATAATCACAATTGTGAGTTAAACAACAAATTTTAAAAGGAAAATTAACAGAAAAGTGCTCAGAGAAAACATACCTAAAAATAATAATGTTATCTGGTTTTCTCTTCCCAGAACTATTATAGAAATCGAGCAAGAGTTCCCTGCAATTGATTAAATAATCAGGCTAAAAAGTCCTTTGTGTGTACCAAATTACCAACGAGCAAGAAAATGGTCTATGAAAATACAACTGCCAATAGAAGCTTAAGATAGATGCTTTAAAGGACAAACAAACAATCGCATATAAAAAAAATATCTCATGATGCCTAATCAAGTACCAGCTATTAGTCAGAAATCTATAATGGTTATTAAACAATCATGTATAAATGAAGTTACCTTATGATGCCCTCATCTTCAGTATCTGATACTTTCTTGAACAAATTATCTATCATTTCAACTTTTGCAGATTGTGTGCGAACACATGCCCTATATTTGGAAATCAGAGGCCACTGTCTAGAACTGACAACCTACAAGTGCATATGTAACATTAAACATGAATATTATTGCAAGGGAACCAATATATAAGACATCAAGACCTAACACCATTGCATGAATTTAGAAGCGAATTATATCCATCATGAACATACAGAACCCAGTAATCACTTACAGCAGCAATTGAAGGAATATCAGTCTGCCCTGGTGAGCCGTGTGACACATCCATTCCTAGAATGAGAGTAGGAGCTTTGGAAACAATAGGAAGAGACGGAGAACTTTCAACACCCAGCAATGAGTTCAACCCACCAAGCTGCAGGAGAATGATTGAATTAGAAATGGATAAAACATTCTGATATAACTACGAAAGCAATAAAAATGAACTATAATATGAAAGAGTTCAGATATGGCAGTGACACTACATGCCAGATATCTACATGTAGAAAGTAGCCACTCAACTTTTTACCATAATACCAAACTAAACTACATACCTTGGCATTGATCTTCAACATAATATTACCCAGATACTGATCATTGACTCTTACAGGACACATGCACTGATTGACGATTCCATAATCAGCAAGATTCTTCTTTTTCCATGGACCTTGGATATGTCACAAAATAATTTTCATCAAGTACACTATAAAGTTACTTAAACATATAAATAAGGTATAATAACATCAATACACTAACCATAAATATCACAGTTTTTTCGATCAGGAAGCAAACAGAGAAGGAATTGAGGAGCCCCAGGAAGTTTAGACTGAATGATCTCAAACATCTTCTCCACTCTAACCATTGGTGGGGCACGTCTAAACTGAGGATTTTCTTCAAACACATCAAATGGTTCAGCAATCACCTGCAAAGGTTAAAGGACAAAAGTAATGAAATTATGCTAGCACATTCATACTCCAGTTAATAATATGCAGTGGTAAAACTTACAATTCCTTTCGTATTTCCAATTCTAATTAGATCCCTTATAAGTCCCCGTACATCACATCGTGCAGAAAAGTTTGCCACAGCCCATTTATCGATCTTTGTTGGCTGCACAAATTTCTGGAGAAAGAGAAACATTCAAGTCATTTTAAGAACTTAGAACGTGAGTCAATGCTGTTAACAGCAGGATCATGTAAAAGATTATCTAATGTGAGGAATGTAAAAATTACCTTATTGTTAAAATTCCACCTTCCATTTCTTGGATTGAAATCTTCACCATTGCCAAATTTCAACTAATGAAAACAATTCAATAGTCAGATTCAAAACATAACACATACTAATGAAACCCAAACAAGCAATGTCATGATCAATCAACTACATTAATTTAAAATATACCCTTGGAGCAGGCAAAACACGTCCTTCCACTTGAGTAAAGCCTGTGCTTATAGTAACTCCACAGCTTTGAAGCAGAGGTTCAGCACCATAGTTGCTGGTTTTAAGTGCCTACAACAAGAATAACCCTTCAGCCGCAACAAATGGATGACATGGCAATATCAATCAAAACTAGGCAAAACAACTTACATCTGATAAAATTCGCATCCTCTCTTGTGGCTTCTGTCTGGACTTCTCTACTAATGAAGCCCTTTGAAGTGTGGACAAAGCTTTTGTATATCGTTGCAACGACACCAATTCACACAGCTAAAGGAGTAAACATGAACAAAAGGAGAGTTAATAACCAAACACGCAATATAAACCACTGAAACAATACAATACTTAACAAAACGGGAAAACTGAAATTCACCTCAATGGGTAAATATGTTGGTCGTTTAGGCCTGCCAATATTAATGCATGGTAAATCGGCAGAGTAGCGCAGATCTATCTTTCGGACATTAACAAAATAATCCAAAACAGTCATTTCTTCAGTACCTTCGCTGCCATCCCTTTTCTTCAAAGTAAAGCTGCAAAATACAATTCATTATTAAAAAATTAACTCATCATGCAAAACAACTCTGCAATTTCAATGCAGCACACAAATAAGGTTAACAATATGCCTTCCTCAGCTAAAGAAATTTAACAAAATTAAATGTAAAAAAAAAAAATACATAAGCTCTTTGCATGGGACGTCACTGAGTCCACAAATTTTTCCCTCTTGATTGGATGGATGAGTTTTGACCCTCAGATTTTTTAGAGTCCTTTTAGCCTGATTAAGGAACCAAGTAAAAGATTAGACAAGATCAATGAATGATGATAAACAACATTATGAAAGTAGACGTATGTACCTTTGCCCAGTCAAGATTAAAAGGATCTCTTGCATTTTGATTAGAAATTAAGAAATCCACCACAGGCCCAGGTTGAATTATCATGGTGGTTGTGACATCTAGATAATTTGGAAGAATGAAGAAAGTTAGACAATTTCGAATCCTGGGTGGATACCAGAGCTTTAACACCAAAAAAGTAGAAGGTAGGTTGCATAAGAGATAAAGATTTAACCTATGTTAAGGGAGAGACCGCTCTGCGTAGCTCTAAAACTTGAATGGAATCCTCTACAGCCTAGAACACCACCCCCGACATCAGCAAAACTCTTGGGATCATTATGAAAAAAGTTTTGACGAACAAGTAGGCAGCCCCTATAATGACAATGCAAAGTTAGAAATATTGAGATGTAATACTGCAACATGCATAAACAAAATTGAAGATACCGTAATAGTTGAAGTACAAAGAAATAGATAAAACAGCACTTTTGTTTTACCATATAAGAAAAAACTACTTACTGCTTAGCAGCATGTTGCCTCAATATGATATCAAGAACTCTAACAGCTTCTTGGAAATTCTCCGTTTCCTGCCCACGTAACGCATTGGCAATGGCATACATAGGAACTTTGGTAGCAAAGCTAATTTCAACTTTAAATGCCTTGGCATTGTAGGGGCGTCGGATCCTCTTTTTGTCACTCTCATTGTCTCCATTACCATCAGGACTAAGATTACCATTATTTCTACAAAAATGATGGAGAAAATATTAACACAACTGAAACAATAATATATTAAAACAGGTTTCAAGGGCCAGTACAACAACCCTATGATAGTAATTTCTACCTGTTAGATCTAGCCTCCTCTAAAACAATCTCAAACTCGAGCTTGTTTTGAGGAAGAGAGCCAATAGTAAACAGACTTTTCTCCCCGTCGTATGCAAATTCCTTGCCATTCAAGTCAGAAGCATATGTCTCCTGCACACGGTCCATTATCTTCCTACCAACACCCTTACCTTCCACAGGGCGTCCATCTTCATAAGTAAAGTTCACCTTTTACATACCAAGAGAAGAAAAAAAATTCAAGCATGAGTAAAGGAGCTTTAACATTAACACAAAAACATATACTGTAAAAAATAATACATCACAAGTTAAGCAAGAGACATACACTGTACTGAAAAAAATATCCATCATTTTTACCAATGTTAACATTAAAGTGATTAGTTAAAAGGGGTATCTTCATTCCTTTTGTTCCAAGACCTCGTCTTGCAATTGGAAGACGGGTAATTTTCTTCTTAACAGGTTCAGGAGGGGCTGAGAGCACCTCCTCTGCTTTGAGAGGCACCACATCTGAAGGGACAACAGGAGGTGGAGGAGGCAAAGACTCCTCCTGCCCATTTCCATTTCCATTTCCGTCTGCAGAATCCATATCCTACAGATACAATGTCACAAGTATAAGACAAAACAGGAGTGAATATTATCAAATGCATTTAATAGTTGGAAAGTGGCAAAACTCAGCATGGTAAACATATACACTGATTATCAACGGTGCCCTAAAAGGAAAAACATATAAGGATGTTATGGAAACTGAAAAAGGTAACTAAATAGTTTTCATCATGAAACTAGCATAACAATAATGTAACAAAAACCAGGAAACATTTAAACTTATGAATGATTTTGTACTGTTATTCCAGAAACCAACAGAAAACCGGCATTGCAGGAAAAGAAATCAAAATTTCAAAAAAAATTGCAAACAAAAGCAAACCCCAAAAATGCAAAACAACAACAGCTACAGAGTAACCCAAAATATTATACCAAAAAAAAAAAGTAAAAAAACCCAAAATTTCTAAAACATTAAGCTCTCTTTCTGAAACATAGCAAAAACCTTTTTTTCTTCAAAATAACCAACCAAAAATTGTAAGATCGAAGCCGAAGACATGCATGCAACACCCTCAACAACCTTAAAACACGCGAAACAAATGCCAACATGGTAAAAATTTCATTTTCAGATGAAAATAGAAAAGAAAACACAATCCTACATCGGTTCAACCAAAAACCTAAAACAAAACCACCCTTTTTCAAAACAAAAAATGAAACCAAAACACCAAAATCAGAACACAGAACACTAATGTAGCATGCATGGTAAGAAAAACCCAACAAAACAAACAAACAAAAAAGAAAATTTTCATCATCGCAAAAAAAATATAAATAAAAAAAAATTCACTGATAAATTAAGTGACCTTGAAATGAAATGGTTGAAAAATAACAAGAGCTTAGTGTTGGAAGAGAAAGTTGAAACTACAAACTAAGAAGGAAGATGCATAACCCTAAATCCGCAGTACAAAAAACCTAACAGTACTTACTTAGTTACGAAAGCTTGAGAGTGTGTTGTAAATGTAATGTGTTGTGTCAACGTTCTCTATCTACTCTTAAAAGGGTGATGATGTAATGTAATAAATACAGTATTTTTCCTCTGCGGTTCGCTTCGGTGCAGTGCGAGCCTATGAACCGTTGATTTATTTAGTTTGATTTGATGGACGGATTAGATTGAATCATGGGTATTGTAATGAACGATGTGCACGCTTTCATGGGGAAAGTGCTGGTGAAAGTGCCTCGAGGTGCGTTGGTGAGTTTATCCATTTTGGGCTTCTACATTTTCGGAAATGACGGACCAGTCCAAATATTCGGTCACTTTCCAATTAAAAGTTGAAAAAATTATTAAAAAAAAGTTAAGAAATTAAAAAAGAATGGATAACCTAAACAAAATAAGGTGGTCCATAGAGGACATACCTAAACTACATTGGATGCTCAGTTTTTCAAACAATCGTGTTGGGAAGACATAAAAGATTTTTGTTTCTTGGGTTGAGATTTAACACATTATTTACATTTTTTTTGTCAGTTAAAATTACTAATATGGATCTCATCTTTTTTTAAAACAAAATAATATTCAAATTGTGTTGCACTCGCATGATATGATATTCTGTGTATTCTGATAGTTGTTGTGGTGTATTAGTGACATGTGTAGAATAATTGTTTTTTGTTTGACAAGTGTTAAGAATGCTTGTAAGAAGTAAGAACTACTCTTTTGTTTGACAAGTTGTTGGAGTACTAGTAAGAGAGTTGCTTCTGTAGTTGAATGGAAGTGTAATAAGAGAATTCTAAAAATAAAACTAAATAGTTTCTATATCATTTCGTGCATAAAACAAAATACTAACTTAAATAAAATGCATGCACATGATCTAAAACAAACGAGTGTTAGGGAAGTTGGGCTTTTGGGTAAAAAATGGGAGTTGGGTAACTTAGCCCAGCAGATAAAATTGGGCAAAAATATGAAAAATCTAACTGGCACCTCACACTTGATACTGCCACCCCAACATATTTCAATAATATCAAAACTATCCCTCTTATTTTTTACCTCTCTTAAAATTTTCATTTTTTTTTTTTAAATTTTTACTCTCAAAACACTAATATATGCTAAATTTTTGATAGTTTTATTGAAAATTCGGTCACACCCTATATCAAATTCAGGGTCGGCCCTGGGCCAGGGCAAGCAGGCCCACACCCCAGGGCCTCTAAAAATTGGGGGCCTCAAATTTAGGAGGTGTAGGTCAAAAAAACTAATACTGAAATAATAAAATATATAATTCTTAGCGATTGTTTGACATCTCGTTAGTTGTGGCCCAGTGGCAGAGCTTCTTCTTTCCAAGCTTGGTATAACTGGTTCGATACTTAGTGTTTCCAAAATTTTATTCTGCTCTCTCTATCTAAATGTTGTTTATTTTGCTCTCTCAATGACAATAAATTATGGTTAATTTAGAAATAATAGAGAGGTAAAGTCATCATTTTAAAAAAAATATAATTTTTGTGACAATTAAAATTTTTGTGACAATTAAAATTTATATATAACTAATTAAAATTTATAATTAAATTTTATTCTCAATGGTTATTTATTGTAACTCTTATAATATTATTTTAATTTATTTTAGTGTAATTTTAAAAACTATACATGTTATAATTAAATATTTGAAAATTTATTATTAATTAACTCATTTATTATCAAATTTTTATGATAAAATCAAAGTATTTGTGCTATGATTTATTATTTTCCTGATCATAAAAATAAATTTCTTATCAATTCGGTAAACTTGCGTATGAGGGCAAGAACATGGTTTACACCTACTCGTACATTTTCAAGCGACTTAGTTTGCCGCCATTAAAGCAAGAGAAAATGCCATTTCTATTTCTTTGAGATGGTGGATGTTGCTTAAAAATTGGAATAGTTAAGACACTTACAAAAATTCTCAGTTAATCATATTTCAATTTTGAATTCTTTAATAATTTGCAGATGACTACTTTTCTGGTTTGAAATTTTTTTTATAGTTAGAAACAACCAAGATTTCGTATTTTTGATCTTGTCTTCGAGAGCCTTCTTCATTTTAGAGACGAATAAAACATCAATTTTTTATTAGGGTCCATTTATTTGTGTGCCCTGGGCCTCTAAAAAGTCAGGACCGGCCCTGATCAAATTTATAAAAACATTGGTAATCAAAATTGTATCCTTATTAAAAAATTTAAAAATTTGGTATGATGATGATTTTTACTGATTATTTTTAAAAAAAATCTAGAAACTCATATCGTTTATGCTAATTTTTAGAAAATTGAGGTAAAAATGCAACAAGGAGTTTGGATTATACCGGATATTCCTAAAAAATTGGAAAATTTCTTTATCAACCCTCATGTCTTCTTGGTCACCTCTGGTGAAAAACCCAAACTACCCCCAACTTCGGAAATGCATTTCCGAAATGCAAGAAAAAGGTGTTTTCGTAGATGCATCTCCGAAAGCGCCTTTTTTTTTGAAAAAAATTGTCTTATTTCGGAAGTTCATTTCCGAAAACAGCATTTCGGAAGTTCATTTCCGAAATACTGCGCGTTTTGCAGATTAAGCAAAACAGCCCCCTCCCCCTAATCATTTACCCTAATCTTCTTCCAAACTCAACCCCAAGAGATTTTTGTGCAAACCAGTTCCAAGCTACCTCAAAGGCTCCATCTACTTGCTCTATTACATTCAAAAGTCCTCCAATCTATTCAATCGATAAGCATTTTGATTTTAAGATCTATGATTAAAATGTATATTAGGGTGTTTACAAATAGCAAAAAATGTATTAGGTTAGGTTTATACTGATATTTAGGATGTTTAGAATGTGTAGACATAGGTTTGATGTTTGGTTTAGGGGTCTGCCATGGAAGTTGCAGAAAACTTCCTCGCAGGGGTGTTTCGGAAGTTCATTTCCGAAAACACCTCCATCCCAGTTTCGGAAATGAACTTCTGAATTGTATCAGAAGTTCAATTTTTTTAGTTTTTTCTTTTATCTCGCATATTAATCTTATTCAATTGTTTACAGGAACATGTCAGACAACCAACCAGCACGCATCAGACAAGGTAGGGAGACCCAGACTGCGTCGGCTAGACGCGAGCGGCCGGCGGCGCAGCTGGCGTCGACACAGGGACGGGGGCAGGGCCGAGGACGACGTGTGCGAGTACCCGTGGATATGGGAGAGGGTACATCTTCTTCAGGATCTAGGAGTCGGCTGGCTCGGGTATCTTCTTCCCGCCAGCGAGAGGAGGAGGAGGTGGCGGCAGTGCCTTACCACGAGCCAGAAGGGGGTACCGGATGTTGACCCTCCAGTCGGGGAGGAGGATGAGCAGGAGGACAGCTATCCGGGAGGGCCCTTTGACACTTCCGTGCTGATTCACTACCACGATCACGTCGCTCGGCGTATCTGGGAGGGAGAGGTATTTTTTATAATTTAACCGTTTATTTGTCACCATTTTTTATAATTTAACCGTTTATTTGTCGTTTATTTGTTTTTTTTTTGTAACAGGAGAGAGAGCCGTTGAAAATGGTGAACCACGCCAGGAAGATTTTCAGTCTGTTTAAACCAGCAGCTGAGTGGTTTAACGACCATGTGCGAGGTTCAGGGCTTAGCGGGCTCTGCATGACGGGGTACACCACCATCAGCACCGGCATGCAGGGGGTATTTGTGGAGCGCTGGCACAAGGAGACGTCCTCTTTCCACTTGCCGGTTGGGGAGATGACGATCACCTTGCATGACGTGCAGTGTCTTCTCCACCTGCCGATTAGGGGGCCGCTGTTGCACCACTCCCGGATCCAGAGGGTCGAGGCCATTGAGTGGATGACGCTCTATTTGGGCATGGAGCACGAGGTTGCTCACTTTGAGTGCGTCACGACATCTGGGCCTCATGTCCGGTTCACCACACTTAGCTGCTATTTTGAGCACCACCTGGACGCGGCGGCCGAGGCTGAGGAGGCGGGTGACGAGCTATTCACACACTATCACCGTGGCTGCGCTCTCCGGTGTTGGTACATGCATGTGGTAGGCGCTGCATGCTTTGTGGACAAGAGTGCAAGGTACGTCGACGTGACCTACCTCCGCAACTTCATGGACCTGGATACCGTTCACCAGTGGAACTGGGGGGCAGCTACTCTGGCATACCTCTACCAGAAGCTGAATGAGGCCTCCAACTGGAGGACGAGGCAGTTGGTCGGATCTTGCACACTACTTACGGTACGTTTTATTTTAATACATTATCGTATTTATTTATTTATTTATGTTTCGTATTTATTTTTAATACATTATCGTGTTTCTGTTTTAGAGCTGGATCATCTCCTACTTCTCCCGCATCCACGGCTTTCACATCGATCCTGCGTACGTGGACGCCATGCCCAGGGCCGCCAGATACGTTCTCCAGAGGGGGAACGATGCGATGGGACCATACCGTGGATACCTGGACCGCACGATACACGACGACGTCACCTGGAGGCCGTTCAGCGACTACGCTCAGATTGTCCCCTTTGACGGCATTGCTCGATATTCAGGCTGGCAGGCATGCGGGACTACCATCATGGTCTGGTATCTCCCTGAGCGGTGCATGCGTCAGTTCGGATTCATGCAGCGGATACCCAGGTCACCCTTTGAGGCTGCTCCCGACACAGTGACCATATGGGAGGACTAGCAGCATCATGTGGTACCGCAGGAGTACCGTCTCACTCGGGTCACCCAGGACTGGCACAGTGAGGAGGGATACGTCACATGGTTCTACCGGGTGTCACATCCTCTTCTGAGACCCGACGTTCCCGGCGCTCCTAGGCCAGCATACGAGGAGATCCTGGAGAACCAGCAGGCCGAGGATGACCACGCCATTGACCTCATGCCGATCTGCCAGCGGATAGAGATGCTTGGGCGGGACGCGTTGGATTGAGGTGTCGTTCAGCAGGGCGGTCCAGAGGCAGTCGCCGTGATGGAGATGATCGCCACTGATGCGGGCCGTGCGGCGACATACAGGCGGCAGAGGAGGTCTCAGGGAGAGCGGGTTAGGCACACCTAGTAGTGGTCGGGTTTATTTATTTTTTGTTTTCGGATTGTATCTTTAGCACATTATTATTATTATTTGGATTTGGTTGAGCTTGTATATATTTCTTTTTTTTATCATATTAGTATTTTCACCTTTATATGTCGTTTATTTTATTTCCCGGTTTCTTTTAATTAAAAATACGAAACTGTTAAGAAAAACATAAAAAAAAATCTCTGTTTCTGCATAATTCGGAAGTGCATTTCCGAAACCCCTCAAAATCTGAACAAAGGTGTTTTCGGAAGTTCATCTCCGAAAACACCCCCATGAGGTGTTTTCGGAAGTTCATCTCCGAACACACCCCCCATGAGGTGTTTTCGGAGATGCACTTCCGAATTGTGGAAATTTTTTTAAAAAAATCAAAGCTTCGGAAGTTCATTTCCGAAGCAGGGGTAATTTGGGTTTTTCGCTGGGGGTGACCCACATAGGGAGGTGGCTAAAGAAATTTTCAAAAATTGGTATGACACCATAACTTTGATATTAGTATTTTTTTTATAAAAAAAAAAAGATAAAAATGCATGATTTATATGAAATATATGGAATTCTAGTAAAAAAAATTGAACCAACAAATAAAATGAATGAAAAACGTTACTTGTAAAAAAATTGGTATTCTTTAGCAAATCTCGGAGACAAATCGCTGTTTTTTGAAGAAAAAAATCCAAAAAATATTTTGAATGTGAAAATTTGATTTTTCATGTCTTGGGGGTATTATGGTCAAGTTATTGATTATGGGTGTCAGGTTCAGATGTAGAGGTGACAAATAGATTTTTCCAAAAATATTATATAAAAAAAAAACATGGCTTAGTGCACCTAAATTACTAATATGTCCTTTTGATTTTAAAAATGTATTTTTAGACGCACCCTCTTTACGCCAAAACACGTCTTAAGTAAGACTCGCTCCATATTTTTCTTAATATTTAATTCGGAGATTCATTTTCGAATTCATCCTATATATTACACTAAATTCATACGTAAATAAGTCACCTTCATTTTGTAAAAAAAAATCCTAAAATATATTTCCAAAATAAAAATGAAAGTATTCTTCTGAAAACATATAAAGTCGTCCTCCTGGCATTTTATATATTGTAAGATGAAGTAACCAGAAGGTGTTTATGGTTTAAGTTGATTTTTTATAAGTTGAAACAAAAAAAAAATTACGATATATAAGCCTATATCTATAAGATGACTGATATGTATAATTTTTTTCTTCATAACCTTAGGAAAGGAACCGTTAAAGATAGGGGAAAAGTTGGTTCATCGGTTAGACAAGAATTTTTAAGACGAGCAAAATGTGAGAAAGTTCGAGCACAGAGAATGTAATTTAAATTTATATTTTGTCAGCTATATATGTTATTTGTATGATAACATTTATTTATCTCTTAAAAAACACTCAAGAGAAAGAAATAGCAAGAAGGAATGCATTCACTCTTTACTGTAGTATATCATGTAAATTGCATACTCTATAACAATTTGGAAACAACGAAACGAAATCATATTCAACAATGGGGTGGGCGATATCGATCATTGCTTATATATCATTGCTTATAAAAAAATGTATATTTTTCTTATTATTGATGTTTCAACCATATATATTTATAGACACACATAATAATATGAGCATTGCAATTAAAAGGAGCTAGTGATTAGAGTTTTACTTCCCCCATAATAATTCTTCAAGAACATTAATTACAACTTATACACGATTTTTTTTGTTGAAGTTTTGTTAACAATCATCCAATAATATAAAGTGATAGATGGCTTTAAATATTCTAATATATAAAGTGGTAGATGACTTTAAATGTTTCCATAAGTATATATCCGGAATGTTTTTTTTGTAAAATGGGTGTGACTCGCTTACGCGTGAATCTGGTGTATTTAGGATACGTCCAAAAATACATTTTTGAATTCTATGGATGGTTTTGATTTTTCACTAAGGTGAGGAAGCAATACTTAGGGAGCCTTAAGCAACATCCAAATATTTATCTCAAACTCTACAAAAATTATATTCCTGACCCACTTGTATCATATTATTCATATGATTTCACTCGAAAAAATAACCAAATGGGTTTGGTCTATAGTTAAAATCGGAATATTATTATTTGTACACACACACACACACACACACACACACGTAGTAAATGGTAAGTTTAAAATATTACTACGAAATTTGATGCCAAATAATAATCCGCACAGGCCCGGCCCTGTACAGGCGCAGCCTGCGCTGCCGCACAGGGCCTCAGAATTCTAGGGGCCCAGTTTGTTTTTATCATCAAACAGAAAAATATGAAAAAAATGGAAAACATACTATCAATGTAAAATTATGACTGTGTTAAAAAAGAAAACGCTTGCTCTTTTCCCTCATATGTTCGCTCTTCACCTCTTTTTGTCGAAAAAGAAAAAAAAAACGCCGCACCATTATTCCCACCCGTTTACAACGACATCGATGGAAATGACTTTGAATATTTTGTTTCTATTTGTTACAAGAGTTTGAGAATAATATTGAAATTATCTGGGAAAAAATGAGAGATATAAGTGATTATGGACCATGAATTGAAACTGCTATAGTGAATGAATTGAAATAAATACAGAAAGAAAAAGAAAAAGAATTGAGAGACAACTATGGTGAAATAGGGATAAGGTGAAATGGATGAAATAGATATAGCTATGAACAAATTGAAACAACTGAGAGAGTTAATTGACACAACTATGATGAATGAATCGACATAGATACAGAAAGAAAGAAGAAGAAAAAAAGTGAGAGAGTGAGATGAGATGTGACTTGAGTTTGCAATTTTATGTACAATACAATACTATTACAACTTATAAATAAAATAATATATATATTTTATATATTATATATTACTATCAGCTAGTCATCATTAGGCAGTGTTCGCTAGATTGTACGTGTGATATATAAATGTATGTCTCTAATTCTTATTTACTTTAATATTGGGTTAGGCTCTATGTCCCCTCAATATCTTGTATTGCTCTATTTCTATTTTATTGAATTTTTAGTTGATAAAAAACAAAAAAAAATTGTTACATTTTGTAGTGTACATCTTTCAGAATATTATTATATTGTCAAATTTGTTCACATGATGTTGTTTTGTTTTTCTCTCTTTAATTCAATATTATTAATTTATATTTTTGTTTAGCTTAGATTTTTTAACTGATTTCTAATTGTCAATGTTCTTTTCATTACTAATTTATAAGTTTTTATATTTAATAAAATTAATTTTTCTTGTTACTAATATAATAATTTAATGTAGGTTTATTTTATTTGACTAATATATATATTTTTTATTTTTGAAATATTAATTTTAGTTATAAAAAAATATATATTTTAAAAAATTAAACTATTTTTTAAATTAGAACAGGGCCTCCCGATCGATTGGGCCGGCCCTGAATCCGCATGAGATTTTAAAGTAAAATCTACAAGAACTTCTAATGTTCAAAAGTTAACTTTCGATCCACTTGCTCTATTATGAACTCCATGTACTACCAAAAATATTTTAAGTATATTTATGGGAAATGTTAACTATTACAAAAATCTATGAAACTTGATGTGAAAAACTTTAGAGTGCACTCAGAAGACAGGGCCAAGCTACTCAAGCTAGGACTTTAGGCCTCAAAAGTTTTGGCCTAAAAAATGCCTCAAATTTTTTTCATTTAGTTATAAAAATATATAATGACGCTTGAGTTATATATATTATTGTAGTTAAGTTGGTAAAATATAGGCCTTTTTTCCTTTATGTCTTAGGTTCAACTCTTAGCAACCTCCAAATTAATATTTTAAAATACATTTTAAAATTTGCTTTAGGCCTTCTAAACGGGTTGGGCCCGCCCTGTCGGAAGATAAGTTTCGGATGTGACAAAGGAATATTTTTAAATATTCATAAAGTTTTACAGAAATATATATATATATATATATATATATATATATATATATATATATATATATATATATATATATGCGCTAAGCATTCCTAGATAAAAGAAGAATAAAATTAAGAGCTACTTGATAATAAGTGTGTTAAGCACTAGATAGTACAACTACGTTTTTAATTGAGCCACTGCTAAAGAAATGAGGGACAATTGACCTAGGGATGGCAAACAAACCTGCACCCGAACCCGAGTCAATAGGTGAAAATCCGAGTTGACTGGGTTTAGGTTCGGGTTCGAGTGCCACCCGATATTTCGGGTGTGAGTTTGGGTAGTGTGAAACCCGCACCCGAAATCACACCCGCTTATATATATATATATATATATATATATATATATATATATATATATATATATAAATTATTGTGGAAAGTTGTAGGAAAAATGTATTTTTTTAATGTATTTTACTGCAGGTTCGGGTTTGGGTGAAAAACCTGAACCTAACGGGTGTGGACGTAGGTGTTATTTCAACATTTGGGTTCGGGTTCGGTGCCGATTTCGAGTACGGGTTTGGGTAGTATGAAACCCGCGCCCAAAATCATACCCGCTTATATATATATATATAAATTATTATGGAAAGTTGTAGGAAAAATATATTTTTTTATCTATTTTACTGCGGGTTCGGGTTTGGGTGAAAAAACCCGAACCTAACGGGTGTGGGCGTAGGTGTTATTTTACCATCCGAACAACATTTGGATTCGGGTTCGGTGTCGATTTCGCGTACGGGTTTGGATTGTGTGAAACCCGCACCCAATCTGACCCGTTGCCATCCCTAAGTTAACCAAGATGCTGCAACACCAAGTGAAAATGAAGAAAGTCTTCAAAGATGGTTTCACGTATTAAAAATCTTGGCATTGATTTCAAAAATTTCATGTCTCACAAGTTTATGAGATTCTAGAACTAGTATGGAAAACCTGATCCGACCATAAATCATAAAGAAACTTAAAGAGTTTATCAAATTACTTTAAAATGATGAAAAAATGAAAGAAGAAAATTTATAGGTAGAATTATATGAAATATCCTTTGAGAGTTAAGATGAAGAATTATTTGTACCATCATTTGAAGAAAAGTCATATGAAGATGAATCTGAAACATCCTTTGAAGCATTAGAGATGATTTACATTAGTTGGAAGATGCTCCGTGTTGAATGGATAAATTCTAACTAGTTAGTGCAAACAAGGAAGACGGTGACCTTGCAAGGTGTGGTGTGCTTCATGCAAGGATGTGGGACATGTTCCTTAGTTTGGATATGGCTTAAAAGGAACACATTTCTCATCTCACTGTATATATCTACGTGCTTGCAGATATAATCATCAGTTGGTTTTCATGATAACAAATGTCAAGTAGTATTAAGGATGACAACTTAATAAGTCAAAAGACCTTTGGGAGTTAAGAGTTCTTTATGATATGGGAGTTATGTCAAGTTTCAAGTGAAGTTTCTAATGATGGCACCTGATCAAAAAGATATCTCAAGTCTCATCAGTCAGACAATTCAAGGATCCAATTTATGTGTTAATCAAGTTGTTAAATCAAGTAGAGGATCTTGAAGTATGATAGAGAGAAAATGTGAAAGCTTGTCTGGTCTTGAGCTTATCGCTTTATAGTGGCCATTTTAAAATGTAAAAGGTTAAGAGTAAGTATTGATGTACTGAGGCCATCACATACGCACACACAAATCTTTTTCAAACCTTCTCTGATTTCATAAAACTTCTTAAAAACATATCAATGCTTGTATGAAATTGATTAAGAAGTGTTCTCTAATCAATTAGGGAAGTTTACACGCTGCCTAATCTAATAAGGACTAAATCCAATTGATTTGAGCAAGTTGAAAGATCTTTTAATCGATTAGAAAAGTTGTTAACTGATTAACTCATATAGTTATTTTAGGGTTTCTTTTTTAGATCAGGGTTGTCATTTTTGAAGGTGTTTTCATTGATTACCAGATAGAGTCAATTGATAAAATTAATTAATTTAACACATGCATTATTCCTTTATTAACCAAAAAAAAATATATTGAGGAGGGTTTTCCTCATCATCTCCATATTCATTCTATCATTGCATTACCAAAACTAATATAAATACTTCCAAAGATAAATCTTTTTACAAATAAATCACGAATTTAGAATATCACAATTCGTCCATCGCCCCCTTACTCGTCATGTGTTTGGAGTTACTTGGTCAACAAGTGGCATTTAAGCTTAACTCTTGTCATAAGATTGATCATCTCAAGAGGAAGAAATGACATCAAATAATTCACTAAACATACCACCATCCTTTCATAGAGAAGGGCGTTCTTTGTGGAGAGAGAAGACAAAAAAATTTATAGAGGGGTTGGATTATGATATGTGGAAAGTTGTGAAAAATGGTCATTTTGCTCCCACCAATAAAGTTAATGGTGTTGTGGAAAATAGGGATCGATAAATTTGGATCAAAGAAGAAAAGGGAAAAGTGCAGCACAATATGAAAACAAAATCTATTATCACTATTGCCTTGGGCATTATGAGGTTTTGTATGTTTCTCATTGTGATACTTTTAAATAAATGTGGGACACCCTTCAACTTACCCATAAATGTAAGGATGAACACATTGGTCCATGGGTATGAATTATTTAATATGAAACTTGAGGAAAACATTCAAGACAAAAAAATTATTCACATTGTGAATCACATGAGAATTCATTGTAAAGTTTTTCAAATGAGGATTTGGTTATCAAATTCATTAGATGCTCAAGCTGTAGTCGTTATCCTAAACTCACTATGATTTACTAATATAAAAGCTTATCTTTTAAAGATTTGGCTACCTTGTTCAGAACGTTGCTAGAACACAAAATGGAGATAAAAATTCTAATTGAGGATAAAGAAGGAAACACAAATAAGAAAATTCTTGCTCTAAATGTCACAAATGTCAAAAAGGTGGAGTCAAAAGATGAAGATTTCCAAAGTACAAGAAATGGAGACATGAATCTCATATTTAAAAAATTCCTTAGACGCGAAAAACAAACTTCAAAATTTGAGAAGAAAAGTAAAGAAAGATCAATAGTTATTCCAACATGCTTCTAATGCGTAAGAAAATGTCACATAAAACAAGAGTATCTGCAAAATAAAAAAATATATAGAAGATACAAAAGACAACAAAAAGACTCAGAAAGAGCTGATACTACATGGGACGATAATGACATGGACTCCTCTAATGAATCTAAAAAGTGGAAGAAATAAACCACAAATAAAATGAGGTATATAATATAATATA
The DNA here is from genome assembly GCF_029867415.1 of Vicia villosa. Lineage (NCBI taxonomy): Eukaryota > Viridiplantae > Streptophyta > Magnoliopsida > Fabales > Fabaceae > Vicia > Vicia villosa. Next base: position 66,111,520 of record NC_081182.1, read on the forward strand.
TGAATTTACTTATGATGAATTATTTCAAATATGTAAAAAAATTAGATAAGGATTCAAGTAAAATAGAACACGCTGAATTATACTCCTCATATTATGATATCTTCCCTTAAAAAAATACTTATTAGAATAAGTAGATAGCCTTAGAAATAAATAAAGTATTTTAATAAAAATCTCTTCTTCTCCTTCTTCTCCCTCTCATGGGGATCTAGTTAAACATGCAGAATGTGAAGAATATCATGTTTTGAAAAGTAAAATTGACAGTTTGCATAATTCACTTGATATGTTTACCAAATGAAGAGATAGCTTAAATATATTTCTAGAGAATCAAAAAGCATCTTATAATGAAGTCGGTTTAGGTTATGAACATAAAAATAATTCTAAACATTTTAGTAACTTATGTCATGCAAATATAACATTCAAATACAAAACTCTTAAGTGCAACTACTGTAATAAAAATGACCATGTTGATTTATTTTGCTGTGTTAAGAAAAACCATGAAAGTAAGAATTATTATCCTACTTCTCATTTATATGAAGCTTAACATGTATGTCAAGTTGTGATGAAAATATGCTTGATGGCTCAAAATCAAAAAGTCATGTTGATCGTGGTTGTTCAAATCATCTAAGTGGAGAAATAAATATGTTCTTTAATTTTCCACCTACTAGAGGAGAAGTTTTTTCTTATGGTAAATGTAAATCTGTTGGATCTGAGACTATTGTTAAGAGACCTAATATTAACTCTGAGTTTTTTATTATTGAAAGTTTATAACCCAATTTACTCAGTATTAAGTAAGTTGTGTGACAAAGGTAATTAAGTATCTGTTAATACTTCTATATGTATGGTCTTTAAAACATCGAAATAAATCTTACCATTTTCTACTAAATCTTTTTTATAGACCATAAATATAGAAAAATTTAGACACGTTACCTTTGTTGAAAAATATATATTGTAGAGGTAGAATTCTTTGTTCGCACAAATAGTCTAAGAATTTTTTTCCTAAAATATAAAAAATAAGGAAAAATCAATATCATTTGAAGAATCATCAAAATCATCATATGAAGAAACATCTGGAGAATAAGGTGAAGAGGAATATTTTGCAGCATAAAATGCTAAGTTTCAAATCAAGAAAAATCTATACAAACTATATGTCCAAAGATTTCACAAAGATCTAATGTTTAAGGAATTTCTTGGTAATGGCTTAATGGGTGAAGAATTATTTGGAATTAATTGTAGAAAAGGTTTCATAATTGTCTCTCGTATCAAAAGATTTACAGAGTTGCATAAGAAAGAAATCAGAGTTTGGTTCCAAATAGAAACAAGGAGAATAAGTCATTTAAAGCTTACTTTTTATTTGGTAAGAGGTAAGTCACTTTATAAAGAATGAACTCTGAAAACTTCAATTATTCTTCAAACAAGTGCTAAGTTATTGTTTATACTTTAATTTATTATTATCAATATTACGTGTTTAAGTGTGTGCCCAAAATAAAAGGGGATTGAGACTTAACGGGGGTGTATATAAATAAACTTGGTCCAAATTTTTTATAAGGCCCAAAAGAACTTCACAAGTTACAACCACTTTCATCACTCAATAAGGAATCAATTACGTTTGATGCTCGAATCAATTAGAATAACTTCTAAATTGGTTAAGAGTAGTCTAAATAAGGGTTGTAATTCTACAAGCATGTTATCACAAGGTTATGGGTCAGTGTAATTTTCATCTTCAAGACAATGGTATCGTAGAGAAAAATGCTCATATTGAGAACCCACACCAGACTCTAAGCAAAAAGCTTCTCAACAAATAGGACCATCCTAGGGAGAAGTACATACTTATATTTTGCTTAAAAGGCCTTAATATACTTATGCTTCATTAGGCAAATAATTCTTTCTCATATGATCTATGATGTGATCAATGTGTTTGTGCTATTTATTTATATGCCTTTTTGATGATGACAAAGGGGGAAATATACTCCCACAGAGAGTAGCGTATACGCTATTTGTCTATGAATGGGAGTTTAATCACTTAGAATCATTATCTATCTTTTTCACTGTTTTCTACCTCCCTGAAAAATGCATCATCATCATAAAGAGGGTGAATATGGTTCCACGTATATCCATCAGTTAGTTTTTATGATGAAAACTAATGAAGACTGTCAATTAACCTTTTAAGATGATAATTATTGACAACGGCCAAATAGCCTTATAAATGACAACTCCATAAGTCAAATGACTCTACAATATTGAAGTTTATTTGTGACAGGGGGAGTTGATATTAATTATCAAGTAAAGCTCCTAATGATGGCACCTGATCAAGAAGATATATCAAGCTTTATTAATCAGACAATTCAAGGATCCAGTTGAAGTTCTAATCAAGTTGTTGAATCAGGTAGAGGATATTGAAGTCTAAAAGAGAGATGGTGTGAAAGCTCATATGGTCACGCACTTAGCATATTAGAATGATCAATTTAAAATTTTAAAGGCCAAGAGTAAGTCTTGAAGTACTTAGGTAATCACACACACGAAGACACATAGAGAAATATTTTTCAAACCCTCTTTAATTTCACAAAACTTATTGAAAATCAATCAAGGCTTATATGAAATAATAATAAGTGTTCTCCTTATTTCATTTAACACACGATTTTTTAAAAGAATCCTCTATATTTTTCTACTCTCATTTTTTTCTTTCAAAATTTCTTTTTCACGAGATTTATGTTGCGTTGTAATTGGTGTGATACTTATTTTTCTTTATTCAAGAGTGTCATTCTCTTGTCAATTATATTTGTGAAGGATTTAAATATTGTAAGATAAATCTAAAAAAAAAAGCTTTGGAGAAGGTTCTTAAGCGGAGCCTGTATAAAAGCTTTGTTTATTTGTCTTGGATGATTTGTGGACTCGTCCTGTATAAGATGAAGTCAGATTTTAGTGGAACTCTTAAGAGGAAACTCTTGAGGGTAATATTAGGCCAAGTAGTTAGGCCGAATATGTATAAATTTCCGGTACACTCTTTCTAAATGATTTTTTTTTTGTTTATCACTTGATTTTTATTGAACATCTTTCTTCATCTCTATCTTATTTATATCATTCCATTGTCATTTCTCTTTGTTTATCTAAAATAATATAAACATTTTCAAAGATAAAAGTTTTTATAAACTAATCAAGAATTCTAAATATCACAATTCATCCCTCTTGTGCTTGGAATCACTTGGTCATTACACTGTTAAAGCAAAAATCTATCGATCAATTTAAATGGACATTCACATTTCAAAGACGTTGTATATTTTTTCACCTAGATAAAATCTATGAATAACCATAATAAATATTTAATTTTCTTATTCACATTGTACTCATTTTAACAGCTTATTTAGTGAAGAGTTTTTTTTATTGGTCTTTAGTTGTATATATCAATCAATAAAGTATGTGACTAAAAGTACGATATCAACTTTCACATCAACAGATTTTGCATTGACAACTAGAGATATAATGTAACTTTTACATTATAGTGGGAGCTTCATGAAAAATGCTCATACTCGAAACACTAAAATCTAATTAAAAAATATATACAACTTCACGAAACACATAATTCAAAATATAAGATCCGGAGGACCATTATAAGGGTTCACACTATTTGTAGGTTGTGCATTCTGAACATGGGTATCATTAGATTTTACAATATGAATTACATTGTGCATATTACATATTGCATTTGATTCTCCAATTTTTCTTGGATTGAAAACCAATGTAGAGAGGATAAAAATATCATATGGACATCAAATATAACCTGCTCGCACTAAGTCTTTAGAATTGAATATCGTACAGAGAAATCTATATTCTCTAACTTTGATTGCCCAACTTATGTATATTCTTCCACCTCACTTCTCAACAATACTCATTTTTGGACTTCTCAAAATATTCAATACCGAGTTTAGATCTTGTATGAATCTATTGGACTTTTTCTTTAAGGCAATCTCCCCATGTTCTCATTGTAATCTATGACCTAATGAAATACGTCATCTTTGATTGCCATCTCTAAAGTATGCATTTCATAAAGTACTTTGACAATGTCATCGACCCTTAAAGACTTGCAAATCTCCTTAACAAATACTAAATATGATTTCCATATAGGCTTGATGAATTGACATTTCACACTCAAGAAAATTTTAAATGCTTCAGACACATGATTTTGTGAAACATGGCGTACAATCATGGTTGTTAATTGTTATACCCAAAATATATGGATTAGTTCACCTTATTTAGACGTGGAAACTTTAGGCACGTAACCAAATTCATTCATGCTTTGAAAGAAATCAAGACCCGTGCATATATATTTCTCCATGAATACCCTTTTTTTTATAATCATGTGAACGTCTCCATAATGATTGACCTTACTGTTCATAATTTCAACAATCTCTAATGCATATATATAAAGTCCGGCTTTCCTTCCACAAACTTCTCACCAAAGTCTCAAAATACTCATGTTCAAGCACATCTCATGAGTTTTCGATACAGTTCATTAGAATCTTATACAATCTTACAACATTAAGTACATTTATACAAAAAAAATAGTTCATGACCTTATAAAACTCCATAACAACACACCATTATGAAAATTGCAAAGCACACAAATGATCATTTTATGCAAAAAAAGCATTTGTTCACAATTACACCTTTCTATAGTTTTTAAAGGCCAACAAAGCTTCTTTTATTTTATTAGCACTCCCATTATATGATACAACGATGGTTCACATATTAACATCTTTTAGAACTCCACATCAATCTATTTTATCAACCAACTTCTTCACTAATTCAGACTCCTTAACTTATTATGCAAGGCACAACATGGTATTATAAATGTGTTTTGTGTGATTAAATTCATCCTTAAGTTTCAACCAATTGAAAACACTCAAAGCTAAATGTGAACTTTTGAAACACTTTTTCAACACTCTATGAAAAATTCAACATTCAATTCACAATAACCTATTTTTATTACCGTTTCTAAATAAATAGAACCAATTTCTGCTCGAATTATTGCTGCAATGTCACCCACCATTTAGAGCATTCCCTCTTCTCTCATTTTACTAAAATTAGTATCTTCCGAATTTGTGAAGTTTTTGTTTATCTTTATCAAGTATCATACTCTCTGCAACATTTCAACAAGTAGACTTGGTACAATCACGTTGCTCCTTATATTTAAATCCTATATCTACCAAAATAGAGACAAAGTTTGTATTTGAATGCTCTCATATATTTGGAAAATTTGAAGTTGAAACAATTATGTTACCTTGTTATTATATAAAATTCAGAAATGTTATATACCATACAAAGAAAACAATGTATAGTTCCACTAAAGACAAAATAATTTTTAATTATTTGAATTGTATACAAAAATGCACCTGTGGCCTAATGGATAAGGCGTTTGACTTCTAATCAAACGATTGTGGGTTCGAGTCCCACCAGGTGTGGTATAAACTTTTTTTTATGGAAATCTAAAGGAGTTATGAATATCAAATATGATTGGGGGTTCGAGTCATACCCATTGGATAAATATGATACTCGTACCAGCCTCATATCCATTTTAGGGTGTGTTTGGTTGGAGGTAGATGGAGGGGAGGGGAGGGGATATTTATAACAAAATGTGTTTGGTTCAATTTTTAGGAGGGGAGAGGAGGGGAGGGGAGGGGAGCAAATTCCCTCCAAATCACACTTTTTGCGTTCCCCCGAATTGGGGGGAATCGGAGGGGAGGGGAGGGAATGTCACTTTTAATACTTAATAAATTGATATATTTACTAAAATATCCTCAATTATATTTTATTATTTTAAAACTATTGTTTTCTTTTGTGTTTCTGCTTTTCTTTTTTGTGATTTTTCTCTATTGTTTTTATCAATTTATTATAATTATTCTTCAACTTCAAATTAAATTTTTATTTAATAAAAATTATAATCACTGCAATATTTTAGTAATAAGTTATTTTATGTAATTAAAAATTGTTATCAAACATAGTTTAATTTATGTAAAAAGTTATAATATGAATCAAGTGTACTGAATTTTTAACGTTATGTGGTAAGTTATGAATTTTTAATCACTTAATATTACAAATATTATTTTCAAAAAAATATTTATGAAATTTTCACCTTTGAATATCATATCATTTATATAAAATTATAAGGATAGAAAAGTAAATTATTAATAAAATCCCTCCCCTCCCCTCGTGAACCAAACATATTTTTAACCAAAATCACTCCCCTTCCCTCCCCTCCCCTCGTTTGAACCAAACATATATATAATTAAAAAAAATCCCTCCCCTCCCCTCCCCTTCCCCTCCCTCCATTAAAATCTCTCCCCTCCCCTCCCCCTCATTTGAACCAAACAGACCCTTAATATCCACCATATGGGTATCCGGGGATTTTGAGATACCCGCATATATTTAAATCAAATTTTATTTGAAAAAATAACGATTAATTAAAATTTATTTATCCTCTTTTTAATGAAATATAAAAGAGTTTCAAATTTAGCACAAAATAATTCTATATAAAAATAAATAAATCACATTCATTTTATTTCATTTATTACCACTCAATTATACTGTATTAAACAAAATAATAATTTCATATTCAACAAATAATAATAATAATAATAATAATAATAATAATAATAATAATAATAATAACAATAATAACAACAACACTAATAATCATAAAAATAATAATAGTTTTATATTTAACAAAATAAAAAAGTAATTTTAGATTCAATAAAATAATATTTAAATTATTTTAAAAATTATTAACAAATACATATACCAACAGGTATGTGTATCATCAAATCTGTATTCGTACCCGTGAACTAACAGGTAATTAAATACTCATTAAATTTACCCTGGATATCAATTAAGCCATCAAACATGTGCCTGTGACAAGTTTTACTAGCGGATACCCACATATACGAGTTTTTTTATCCATCCATATTTGAAAGATATCAAACGCTAAATATATGTATATATGTCAATCAATATTTGAAGTATTTTTTATATAACAAGAAAATAAAATAAAAATAAGTACAAAGTCTAGACTATCGAGGAATACACTCCTCTAAGTAAATTTTAAGAAGTAGAATAAATATTATAGGATATACCATATAAACTAGTAAGAGAGAAGTCCACGTCATAACTTCTTAAAATTCGAGCATAAATTTAAGAGCTAGCCTCACAGTGAATGTGATTGTTTTAAGTAATACACATTATAATGTAGATAAGAAGAATTATATCATTGAGTAGATGTTTAAGATGGAATATGAGAGTAAATTGATAATGAATTATAACAACAAACATATTGAAATAAGTTTATAATGTAATATGAGTTAAATGTAACTCTCAGGTCAATTGAATATCAAAGTAAATACCTCATAATTAAAAAAGGAAAGCATTTTAAATTTCAAGCTTTTGTAAAAAAAAACTTCACAAAGTGACATTTGGAATTTCTAATAAGGTTGAAAAAGACTATTCATGAACGTAAGATCCATCTGCACTAATTTTGAAAATTTTAAGGGAGAAGTTTGGTCAAATGAATATTGTGCTTACCGATGCTCTCATAAAAAAAGACATGCAAATAAATGATTTCTTTATCGATCTGGTCCTATAGGCTGACAATCTTTGCAGTTAGACTCAAACCAATATCAATCTTTGAAAAATTCCTGAATTTTGGTCATAAGATTATTCAAACTAATATTTTCCTATAAATAACTTTTGCATGGACAATTTGAGATACAATATCAACTTTTACATCAGTGGGAGACTAAAGAAGACCTATGTTTGAAACACTTCAAACCAATTCAAAAATATAATCATTACACAAAACAATAATTTAAAATATATGACCTGAAGGATTATTTCCAGGTTTCGTAACATTTTAAGATTGTACATTCAGAGCACAATTATGATTTGATTCTACAATCTAAATTAAACCATGCATATTGCATATTCGAAAAGTTTCCATAAAATTACGCTTAACTCAATGTTGTTTTTCTCTAATTTTTATTGGACTAAAAATCAAAGTAAAAAGGATGACATTATCTTATAGACATCACATATATCTTTCTCGCACTAAGTTTTAAGATTTGAATGTTGTAATGAGAAATATACCTTCTCTAACTTTGATTGCCCAACTCATGTATCTTCTTCCACCTCATTTCTTAATAATACTTGTTTTTGGGACTCCTCAAAATATCCACTCTCAAGTTTAGTACTTGTAGGAATCTATTGGACTTTTTTCTTATAAAACAGACTCCACATGTTCTCATTGTAATCTATGATCCAATGAAATACTTCATCTTTGATTACAATCTTTGAAGCTTGCATTTCATACAGTACTTTGGCAGTATCATCAATCCTTGAAGTGTTGCAAAGATCTTTACCAAATACTGAATATAATTTCAATGTAGACATAGTTCATTGGCATTGTATGGGATGGAAAATTTTCCATGCTTCAGATAAAAGATTTTGTAAAGCATGGCATGTAACCATAATTGTTATAGCCATAATATCTGACTTTTCTTTTCTTTAGATGTGCAATCCTTAGGCAGGTAAACAAATTCATTTATGCTTTGGACCATATAAAAGGCCATGTGGACATAATTTCTATGTAAATACCATTTTTTTATAATCATGTGAATGTTTCCATAAACATTGTCCTTTGTCTTTGTAATTTCAACAATAACTAAAATATATGAAATCTCGTCTTCCTTGCACAACCTTCTAACTAAAGCCTCAAAATATCCATGTTCAAGTATAGTTCATGAGCACCTTATGCAATCTTACATCATCAAGTACAATGTCCTTCTGGACCGTGTCCTTACCCTTGCAAAAAGTGCAAAGCACACAAATGAGCATTTTATATGAAATAATATCTGGTTCACTGTCACACTGTTGCATATTTTCAAAGGCCAACAAAGCTTCGCTAATTTTCTTAGCATTCCCATAACGAGATAAAAGAAAGGTCCATATATTAACATCCTTTGGAACTCCGCATTCTTCCATTTTTTCCACGAACATCTTCACCCACCCAAATTCTTCAGCTTATCCAACAAGGCACATTATTGTATTATAAATATGTGCTAAATGACCGATCTAATCCTTAAGATTTAACTAACTAGTAACAAACCCGTGCGTTCGCACGGGTTCTGGTACGGGACGCGCAGTTGTTTCAGATGTATTTTTTTAATAGAAAAAATTATATATAAAAAGTAATTAACATTTTAATCAGTAATTTCATGTTGCCGTTAACATTCAATATTTTGATAAATATTTTCATGTTCCCGTTAATATTCAATATTGTGATCAGTAAGTTCAGGTTCCCGTTAATATTCAATATTGTGATCAGTAACTTCATGTTTCCGTTAATATTCAATATTTGAATAAGTAACTTCAAGTTCCCGTTAATATTCAATATTGTGTGATCAACAACTTCATGTTCCTGTTAATATTCAATATTTAATCAGTAACTTCAGGTTCCCGTTAATATTCAATATTGTGATCAGTAACTTCATGTTACCGTTAATATTCACTATTTTGATCAGTAACTTCATGTTCCCTTTAATATTCAATATTTTAATCAGTAAATTTAGGTTCCCATTAATATTCAATATTGTAATCAGTAACTTGATGTTCCCGTTAATATTCATTATAAATAATCAGTAACTTCATGTTCCCGCTAATATGCAATATTGTGATCAGTAACTTCATGTTCCCGTTAATATTCAATATTTTAATCAGTAACTTCAAGTTCCCGTTAAAATTCAATATTGTGATCAGTAACTTTATGTTCCCGTTAATATTCGATACAAATAATCAGTAACTTTAGGTTCCCATTAATATGCAATATTATGATCAGTAATTTCAGGTTCACGTTAATATGCAATATTGTGATCAGTAACTTCATGTTTCTGTTAATATTCACTATTTTGATCAGTAACTTCATGTTTCCGTTAATATTCAATACAAATAATCAATAACTTCAGGTTCCCGTTAATATGCAATATTGTGATCAGTAACTTCGGGTTTCCGTTAATATGTAAAGATAAATGTTTTTAAGTGTGAAAAATTATTCAATATTTGAATCAATAGTAAAGTTGTTACCGCTTATAACAATGATATATTTTTATATATGAAAATATTTTAATAAACAATATGTTTTTCCCCGTTTATAAATATTATTTTTGTTTTGACATTATTTATAAAAATATTTGAATCAATGATAAAGTTGTTGTCGCATATAAAAATATTTTAAACACAAATGTATTTTTGCCCGTATATAAATATTATTTTGTTTTTTTACTACATTAGAAATAATGTATTATACATGTTTTGTCTTACATTGTGATAAAAAAGTTTATTTAACAAACTTCTCTCACACACAAACCCACTATTTTCTAACACGCCGCCCTATACTTCCTTATCCATCATATTATCAAATTTAACCATTAAAAAACATAATAAAATACTTTCTTACCCTAAAATGTGTAATTAAAAAAATTAATAAAAAATATTATGAGTAAAAAATAATATTTAAATATTTAATATTGTAAGAAAAATAATATTTTATATTAATAACTAATCCAACTCATAATATCTTTCATTATCACAAAAAAAAATTATATAATTAATACATAGATTAATTAATTAACATGAATATAATATAATTTTAGAGCCAATAAGCAAGATAATAGAAATCTAACTTTATGCTCCAAAATCAAAAGAAAAGAGGAGATCTACGTTTTATATACACCTACAACAAAAAGAGGAAATCTAACTTTATTCCCTAAAATAAATAAAAAAATAGAAGTTGTAACCAAGAAAGTAGTGATTTGAAAAGAAGAGTGTGAAGTTGTAAAAAAGAATGTGGTTACCAAGACCAAAACCAAAAAGTCACTTTTATGAGTTGATCAAAAGTTTAAAAGCAAAACAATAAGTAATGAGTAGAGAAAAAAGCAATTGAAATCTAAACATAGAAGGCATCCACTAGTCAAACTTAGAAGCAATAAGAGCATTCATGTCTTTTCCAAAACAATGAATTTTCTTATATGATAGATTATCAAATTTCACCATTAAAAAACATAATAAAATACTTTCTTATCCTAAAATGTTGTAATTAAAAAAACTTAATAAAAAATATTATGAATAAAAAATAACATTTAAATATTTAATGCTGTAAGAAAAATAATATTTTATATTAATGACTAATCCAACTCATAATATCTTTCATTATCACAAAAAAATATTATATAATTAATACATAGATTAATTAATTAATATGAATATAATATAATTTTAGAGCCAATAAGCTAGATAATAGAAATCTAACTTTATGCTCCAAAATCAAAAGAAAAGAGGAGATCTACGTTTTATATACACCTACAATAAAAAGATGAAATCTAACTTTATTCCCCAAAATCAAAAAAAGAAGTAGAAGTTGTAACCAAGAAAGTAGAGATTTGAAAGGAAGAGTGTGAAGTTGGAAAAAGGATATGGTTACCAAGACCAAAACCAAAAAGTCATTTTTATGGGTTGATCAAAAGTTTAGAAGCAAAACAATAAGTAATGAGTAGAGAAAAAACAATTGAAATCTAGACGGAGAAGACATCCACTTGTCAAGCTTATAAGCAATAAGGGCATTCATGTCTTTTTTAGAACAATGAATTTTCTTATATGATAGATTAAAATCGCTCAAAGCTAAACATGAAATTTTGAAACACCTTTTCAACACTCTATAAAAACTTCAATATCCCATTCACAATAATCCATTTTTTCTTAGCTCTTTTCCATATAAACAGAACGAATTTCTCCTCAAAGCATTTCTCCAATCTCACCAACCATTTAGAACATATCCTCTTCTCCCATTTTACCCAAATCAATATCTTCCAAAACTGTAAAGTTTTTGTCTTTATTTATCAAGTACAAGAGTCTCTGCAACAAATTCATAAATAGACTTAGTGCAATCATCTCGCTCCTTATAGTAGAGGGTATAACATATAAAATAGTAAGAGAGAAGTCCACATCATGGCCTCTTAAAATCCGAGCATCAACTTAAGAGCTAGCCTCACAATATAATGTGATTAATCTGAGCAATGCACCATAGAATGTAAATAAGAAGAATGATATTATTGAGTAGACATTTAAGATAGAATAAGGGAGTAAATTGATTTTGAAACATAGCAACAAATAGATTGAGAGAAGTTTCTAAGCTAGCATGAGCTAGTTGTAACTCTTAGGTCAATTGAATACCAAAGTAGATACCTCATAACTCAAAGAGGAAAGCATTTTCAATTTCAAACTTTTGTAAAAAAAATCACAAAGTGACCTTTGAAATTTCTAATAAGGTCGCCGCAATACACCTATTCATGAATACAAGAACCATCTCCACTAATGTTGAAATTCCAGGGAAAGGTTTGGTCAAATTAATATTGTGCTTACCAATGCTCTCATCGACGAAGATAAGAGAATAAGTGATTTCCTTATCGATCAGGTGCACTAGGTTTACAATTTTTGCAGTTGGTCTCGAATTAATATCAATCTTTGAAAATATCTTAAATTTTGACCATAAAATTTTTCAACAAATATTTTCCTATAAACGACATTTTCATTGATAACTTGGGATACAATGTCAATAATTACATTACTCCTATATTTGAAACACTGCAAACCAGTTCAAAAATATAACTACAACATGAAAGACATAATTCCAAATATAAAACCCGAATGACCATTATCAGGGTTGATAATATTTTTAGATTGTACATTCTGAACACGTTTACGAATTTTCCATACAGTTCATGAACATCTCATACAATCTTACATCATGATGCGCAATTTTCTTTCAGACCATGACCTTATAAAACTCCATAGAAACACACCATTATGAAAACTACAAAGCACACAAATGATCGTTTTATACGAAAAAACATTTGTTCACAATCATACATTTATGTAGTTTTCAAAGGCCAACAAAACTTCACTGATTTTATTAGCATTCCCATAATAAGATACAATGATGGTTCATATATTAACATCTTTTAAAACTCAATTATTCCATTTTATCAACCAACTTCTTCACTAATATCCAAACTCCTTAACTTATCATGCAAGGCACTACATGGTATTATAAATGTGTTCTGCGTGAATGAATTCATCCTTAAGCTTCAACTAATTGAAAATGCTCAAAGCTAAACGTGGAATTTCGAAACAACTTTTTATTACTCTATACAGGCTTAGTGAAATCATGTTGATCCTTATATTTTAATCTTATCCCTATTGAAATGGGAACAAAGTTGGTATTTGAATGCTCTTATATCTTTTAAAAATTTAAAGTTGAAACAAATATGTTGCATTGCGATTATATACCATTCACAGATGATACATACCATACAAGGAAAACAATGAATAACTCCAATAAAAAACATAATGTTTTAATTATTTGAATTGTATAAAATTAAAAAAATGCACCTGTGGCCTAATGGATAAGGCGTTTGACTTCTAATCAAACGATTGTGGGTTCGAGTCCCACCAGGTGTGTATAAACCTTTTTTTTTTATAGAAATGTGAATATGTTGTGAATATCAAATACAATTGCGGGTTCGAGTCCCACCAAATGTGTGTAAATATTTTTTATGAAAATGTGAGGGAGTTGTGAATATCATCAAATAATGTGAGTGATATTTGGCATTATTGTCCTCAATTATAATTGTATCTTGATTTATTTTATAGATCATACCAAACATATTTGAGACACGTTAAACACTAAATATATGTATACATGTCAATCAATATTTGAACTATTTTTTAGGGTTAAATATGTTATTGGTCCTCATAAATATAACCATTTTTAATTTTAGTCCCCTTAAAATTTTTCTTCAAAGAATGATCCTTCTAAAAATTTCCATCCACACTTTTGGTCCCTCTTGCTAATGTCCGTTAAAAGAGCTGATGTGACAATGCCAAAGTGATAAGATGTTAACGTGTCATTCCACATGGATAAGGTCAACATCATACTTGAACCCATAATATTTCGTAGCTAATCCGTAGCTAAAATCGTAGCTAATTTGTAGCAAATTTATTGCAAGAATTCTGATTAAAATGCAGTATGTTGATGTTGATGTAGTACAAGTTGTAAACTAGGAAAATCATTGCCTTAATAACACTTTCAACAACCCAACAAACCATAAGTTTTCTCAATATAATTTTGGATAAGTTGTAGGCGAAATGAGAACTTTTTCTTTCAGAAATCATGCCTAATAACTTATTATGATATCAGGTGAAAGGGTTAGAAGTATTACACTTACCGTCTCTATGGGCGATGAGGCAAAAGCAACGGGTGTCCCACCATATGTTAATACTTATGACCTCTCAAATAAAGTGTAGTTATTTTTCAATCTTCATAGATATTCATTAACTAAATTGTACAAAAATGGAGTAAAGAGGAAGCATATAATAATGCAAATCTTTTAACAAATTTATGGGGTCTAAGTTCTTTCGCTGTGACATTGAAAGTGAAGAATATAAACACTACAAGCAAGCAATAAAAGCAACAATAACTCACTTCTTTTATCTTTCCTCTTTGCATTCTGTACATCACACAGTGTCGCAATGAGATATCGATATCAATCAGTGACAAAATAACACGTATGAATAAAATGTTCATTCTCCAACACTCCATAAAGCTATATCAAACATAACTTCTTATTTTATGTTTTGTTTGGTGCAACCAAAAACAAAACTCTAAGCTTTATATTATTAACACACATATATATATATATATATATATATATATATATATATATATATATATATATATATATATATATATATATATATATATATATATATATATATATATATATATATATATATATATATATATGTGTGTGTGTGTGTGTGTGTGTGTGTGTGTGTTTGTTATTAAATGGTGACAGTGTTTCATTGATTGAATTCACTTTTAAAAGCATTACTTTTTCAGATAGCACCACCAAATTGCACTATATTGCAATGCCATAGAAGAGATAAATAAAACTTTCAATATAATAATGATAATAATATGATATAAAGTGCAAGTAAAACACCAAATTTTGCTTTCTCTTTTATGTAGGACTCATACTAAAGGCAATAACTGATAATGAAACTAAAGTAGGGCACACAAATTAACTAGCTACTATACTATAATACTACTATCTATTATTTGAGTAAGAGTAAGGAATTTATATAGAAAATAGGAATTGAGGATTAAATATATGAAAACATGAGAATGATAATTAGTTATATGAAGGAAACATTAGTCTTAATTTTCCCATATGTTACATTACATATATGTGTTCTTTTTAAACCAAATGTAAAGTTGAGATTGTAACTTCCCGGGGGAGTTAATGCACCAAATCCAATCTCTTCAAGCTATGGAATATTTATGTATTGTTGCTTCACATCATTCCAAGCATGAACATCACCACCATTCTAGTTATTTCCATTATCATGACCAGATCCACCACTTGCTGTAGGTGTAGTAGCAGCAAAACCATAAGAATTACCAAATAACCACTCAGTTGGTGTACTTGTTGAAAAAGGGTAATACATAGCAGCAAGAGAATTTGAAGTAATAGGGTAATTGATAAAAAGAAGAAGTTTCTCCAAAAGAGAATTTGAACTCTATGACAAGTGAAAAATAATTACACTTTATTTGAGAGGTCAGAAGTATTGCACTTACTATATCTATGGGGGATGAGGCAAAAACAACGGGTGTCCCACCATATGTTAATACTTAGGACCCTTTCACCTGATATCATAATAAGTTGTTAGGAAAGATTTCTCAAATAAAGAGTTTTCATTCCACCTACAATGTATCCAACATTATATTGAGAAAACTTATGATTTGTTGGGTTGTTGAAACAATTATTAAGACATTGATTTTCTTAGTTTACCACTTGTGTTGCATCAATACAATAAATTTGCTACAAATTAGCTACGATTTTAGCTACCTATTAGCTACGAAATTTTATGGGTTCAAGTATGATACTCACCTTAGCCATGTTCAAGTATGAATTTTTTTTAGAGGGACCATTCATTGAAGGAAAATTTTAAAGGGACTAAAATTGAAAATGACTATATTAATGAGGACCAGTAACATATTTAACCTTTTTTTTTAATATAACAAGGAAATTAAAAAAACAAGGCAAACTACTATTTTTAATCCCTTAGCTTTACCTCAGTGTTCATTTTGGTCCCTGGAGTTTTAAAAAAACCAAATGAATCCTTTAACTCTTAAAAAAGGTCTATATGAGTCCTTTCCGTCTATTTTCCTCAAATGATGTTTATGTTTGTACTCGTGGAAGCAGAGTTGGAAAATGAGCTTCTTCTTCTTTGGTTTCCAATTTTTTTCGTTTGTTTTCTGTAATTTTCGTGCCAAATCGAATTAGGGCTTAGGGTTTATTCCGTTCCCATCTCAAATTGATTCCAAAAATTGAAGGTTGTAGCAACCATGAACTCTGCCCGTTGTTCATCCATATCAAAATAGAAGGGCACTAGATGTTTTGATTTCAATGTATACAAAACTTCCAATTTGCGATTGAAACCTATTTGTCATTGTGGAGACATAGTTGTTCTTCGCAGGGAGACCACTGTTGAGAATTTTGGAAAACAATTATGGGGTTGTCAGCATTTTAAGGTAAGCATGTTTGTGAAAATTTCTAGGAATAATTTTTTTGAACATCAAATTATGTTTGAACTTCAATTTATGAACAATTTTAGAGTTCTACGCAAGCCAGGTGTGGTTTTTTTCGATTTGGTTCTATGAGGACGTGGGAGATGAGAAGGATCAATTTTTGATGAAGCAAAAATGTAGGTTGACAAAAGTTTTCCCTTCAGAAGAACTAAGAAATAAATTTTAATCGAGCCAAATCCAAAGCTACCCAATTACATCAAACCTCCATATCTCATATTGAAGACAAACCAAAAGAAAGAGATGGAAGTAGATCAGTTTAAAAAATTCATGGAAATGTTGAATAAAATCTAGGTGAACAATCTGTTTTGTGAAACACTTGAACAATTGCATGTTTATGCGAAGTTCATGAAAGAGAACCCTCAACGTTACTAGGTCGATATACTCGACGAGGTTGTGAATAAATTCAAATTCAAAGTTACATTGAAAAACCAATGGATCAAGTCATTCTGAATTCAATTGAACAATTTAAAAATGATTTTGATGTGGAGGTAGCTGAATGCTTACTTTAACTTCAAGCCACATAAGTTGAAAATACAACAAATAAGATTGAATAATTAAAAAACATTGAAAAATTAAGCCATCCAGTAGCTAAAAAGGATCTTGAATTGAAAGAACTCCCAAAGCACTTGAAATATGTCTTTTTAGGAGAAAATCCATTACAATCGGCGATCATCAGCAGTTCATTGGAGTGTAAGTGATCTGAAAGGCATTAGCCCATCCTATTGCATGCATAAGATAAAATTGGAAGAAGAATTCAAACCTGCAGTGCAACCACAAAGAAGATTGAATCCTACGATGAAAGAAGTGGTTAAGAAGGAAGTCTTAAAATTGTTAGGAACAAGTATGATTTATTCAATTTTGATAGTTCTTGGGTGAGTCCAGTGCATGTGGTCCCCAAGATATGAGGCATGACAATCATCCGTAATGAAAAGAACAAGTTGATCCCAACTCGAACAATTATTGGATGGCGAATGTGTATTGATTATAGGAGGTTGATCCAAGCAACAAGAAAAGATCATTTTCCATTACTTTTTATGGATCAGATGTTAGAAAGATTAGCATATCAAGCTTACTACTGTTTCTTGGACAAATATTATGGATATAATTAAATTGCTGTAGATCCCAAAGATCAAGAAAAAACTACTTTCACACGCCCTTTCGGATTCTTGCGTGTGCGATGCATCTCATCGCAGCACGACACTGCTTTTTCAACTGACACACTTTTTGATGTTTAAAGACAATTTTGGCCACTTTTTCAAGGGTTTAGAATCAAAGAGAGAAAGTGAAGGCTAGAGTCACTCAATGAGCGATTTTGGAGCACATTGGAGAGCAATTCTTCCATAGTTTTTGATTATGAATGCTTCTCCACTCATAGTATTTGTTTATTTATCAATGAGTAGCTAAGTTTCTCTAGATTAATGTTTTTTTAGATGAAACTTATTTTTACTCTGTTGGATCACATGTCTGTTTGAGATTTGTTGAGTACTTTCAGTGTTATTATTCTATTTAAATTATTCTTGTGTTTAATACTTTTTGTCACTTAGGAGCATATGAATTGATCTAGATAATTAGGAATTTCTGACAGTTAGTCTAATTATCTGAACTAGGCTATTTATTCAACTTTGTAATGAACTAGGAATAGGAATTTAAAAGTTGTTCCTAATGAATTAACGTGCTTAGATCACCTAATTTAACCTTGAATTGGCCTAAGGAATTAAAGAATTATCGTATAAATTAGTGAGAGGAAGTTTAACAGGTGTGAGAAGAAGTTTGACCAGGTGTGAGAGGAAGTTTAATTAGGTGCAATGAACAAAGAAATTGAGTGTAGTGGTTATGTTAATTCGTAGTAAAGATAATAATATTATTTTAACTCAACAGGTGTGAGAGGAAGTTTAACCACTTAAATATTTTAATCCATCTTTTTCTATTTTGCCACTACCCTGAGACAATGAACACACAAAATACTTTTCAAACATTTTTAAAATTTTATGAACTTCTTGAAACATATCCAAGCAAGTATGGAATCGATTGAGAAGTCTTTCTATTCAGTTGAGAAAACTAATTCACTTTCTAATCGATTTAGACTTTGGTCAAATATATTAAACCAAAGAGAAACACATTCTAATCGATTAGATAGGTCATTAATCAATTAAAATATATAGTCGATTTAAAGTTTCCTTATATGAATCATGGTTGCCAATTTTGAGTTAGCTTAATCAACCAAAAGCATGTTTTAATCAATTAAATCATTAATTTGACCTATGAATTGTTTTCTTTATGAGCAAAATCTTTCCCATTTCTCCTCATTAATTTCGTTACACACTAAATTTCAAAATAAGAAACCTCTCTACTATTTTTCCACTCTATTTCTAATTTTTTTTCATCATAGTTGTTGTAGTGCCAAAAAGAGTGAAAGATTCTTATGAGAAATGCGTTGTACTAGTGTTGTGTTTATTTGATTTTACTCAAGAGTATGATTCTCTCTTGAAATATATTTGTAAAGATTTGAAGGTTGCAACTTAAACTTGAAAAAAAAAGATTGGATGAAGATTTCTGAGTTAAACCTGTGTAAAAGTTTTGTTTGTTGGCTCTTGAGTTAAACCTGTGTAAAAGCTTTATTTGCTGGTTCTTGAGATAAACTTGTGTAAAATCTATGTTTGTTGATTGCAAGTTCGTGGGCTGATCCTTTGTAAAAATCCAAGAGTTGTTGAAAGTTGTTTGGACTGATCTTTTAAAAGTTCAATGTTGATTTTAGTGGAACTTCATGAGAAAGTTCTTGGAGACAAGAGTAGACCAAATAATTAGACCAAGACTGTATAAATCTCTAATACAATTTTTATATCTCTTCTCTTTTTATTTTCTATTGTTTATTGTCTTCCTAATGATTACATGTCTTTCTCTTCACTTTCCTCTTATCTTTTTGTTGCTATTTCTGTCTTATTTATTCATACTAATATAAATATTTTTAAAAATTAATTTTTTATAAATTATTTTTAATTTTTAAATATCACAATTTACCCTTCTTGCGTTCGAAATTGAAATCATTTGATGAACGTTTGATAACTCAACCAACTTAGACCATTTTTTAATACCATTACAATTTTTTACTTCATGACGTAAGGCTTAAGATATGGAGATACTGTATGCAACGTGACTCCCATAAAAAAATATCGAAACACTTTATTTAGTTCGTGAAGACAAAAAATTTTTTGGAAGCATAAAGGGGCATATAGCTTATGTGTGGAGGAAGTTCTTAACACCAACCAACCACTTTTATGTTCATGCCTTCATGGAATATTGCATCATAAACAAATTCTCTCGTAGTCACTAATTCACTATGTCATATTAGTGGAGATTACCTCCCTACGAGAGATATCATTCCAAGGGGTTAACTTCCCAAATAATTGTTCTCTGTGTGAAGATGGTGTTGAAGATAGCCTTAATATTTTCTTCAAATATCAAAATAGATTTCACTATTGACAAATGATTAGTTTAAAATTTGTTTTGCTGCAACAAATGGATGTGAAAAACTGTGTTAGGACCGTCTTCGCTCTGCGCTGAAGGCGCAGAGGAATGAGTGCAGGGGCACCGACAGGAATCGAGGCAGTGACAGGTTTATCTGTGGAATCATAGTGCATGGGAATCAATTGCTTGAGGAATCATTGTGCAAGAAAAACAACCAGAATTGAGTGCAGAGGAAGAATCTGTGTCGGGAAAAAAACCCGCCCAGAAACAATTGAATTGGAAAATGAAAGATGGGCTGACTTCCAACCTGTTGGTAACCATATTATTAATATTATCAGATATTTTGCAGGGTCATAACCACCAGTCTCAGATATCCCAGTATCAACAATGTTGCCCTAACTACAAATCTAGAAGAATAAATGTATGTAACAAGTCTAGTGCTATGATGCGCTTTTAGAAACACTGATAGCCAAACTTTCTAGCCTTTCATAAGTCATAAGGTCATGAATTAGGATATTATATTACATTTTTTCCAAAAAAAAAACCTAGAATTTGTTGGTGATTTTAGTATCATCAATGTATTTTGGTAGTAATGTGATTTACTATAGGCCAATGCAGTTATGCGTTAAGTTTGAAACGAGTTAGGGTAGTGCGGAGTGCACGCTCGTCGAGCCAAACGTGTAATTGAATATGAATAATAGAAACGGGGTTCCAAGGGGCGTAGCCCCTGGCGGGGTGCGGGGCAGCGCCCCGTCGGGGTCCAAGGGGCGGAGCCCCTGGCGGGTTGCGGGGCAGCGCCCCTGGCTGGGGTCCCGCTGCCAGGTCAGTGGGCGGGGTGCGGGGCAACGCCCCGTTCGAAAAATTCGTTTGAATAGTTGCACCCTTTCCCAACGGACATAACAATTCGTTTGAATAGTTGCATCCGTTTCCAACAGACATAATTGTTTTTCCGAAAATGTGTGTCTGTTCGTTTCTATTATTGGTCTCCTATATAAGGAGTCTTTTGTTCTCGATTTGGTACACGAAATTACATACTTCCTCTCTATATTCTGATCTGTTCTATTGTCAGAAACAGATTGTTCTTCAAGAATTATCCCCGCAAAGATTTCGTGAACCCAGACAAGAATAGGGTCGAAATACTTTGTTCGGAAAGTGAACAAACACGATTCTTGAAGATATCCAGGATTATCATACTATTTATCTAACCGAATTTTCCAAAAGCACTACTACCATGGCATTATGTTAACAAAACTACCAAGCCAATCAAAGAATTAAAAAATGACAGCACTACCACCAAGAACAACCACAACTAACCACAACTTTTGAAGAATGCATTATAAAACAAGTGTAACCTTAAATCCTTAATAGGCAATATAAATCCAAAATAATTTGCTTCACTAAGTTGTTGAAGATACCATGACACACCTATCATGGGATTTTGTTTCCATGAAAACCACAAGAATAGAAAAATCACATAAGAATGAAAACTCAGTCTTGAGAAGTGAAGAAAGAATATAATGATGCGAGCAATGAAAGCTTACTTTTAGACTGGTAAAAAAAATCTTTCTGATTTTGCACTAACATATTCTAACGGTGTGTTTGGTTCGAGGTAGATTGAGGGGAGCGGAGGGAATATTTTTATTTAAACATATTTGACTCAAATTTTACGAGGGGAGGGGAGCAAAACCCCTCCAAAGCACACTTTTTGCGTCCCTCCAAATCGGAGAGATTTTGAGGGGAGGGGAGGGAATTTCAACTTTAATATTTTAAAAATTATTATAATTACTATAATATTCTCAGCTTTTAATATTTTAAAATTATTCATTTTCTTTTGTATTATTGCTCTGTGTGATTTTTTTTATATCTCTGTTATGTTTATTTATGTTTTTTTTCTTTATGTATCTAATTATATTTTCTTTTATATTAAATTTTGAAATTTTTATTTTAATTTATTTTTTTATTTTATTAAAAGATTTAAACCATTTATATTTAATAATAAATTATTTTATGTGTTAAATAATTCATTACAATTTCAAAGTTGTTATCAACATATAGTTTAATTTGTTTTTGAGCATTTTATTCGAATTTAATGAACTCAAATTTTTAACGTTATGTAATAAATTATAACTTTTTAGTCACTCAATATTACAAATTTTACTAACAAAAAAATACGTAAAGATTTTTCACATTTGAATATCATATTGTATCACTTATATATTTGAATATCATATTGTATCACTTATATATGCTAATAAGGATAAAAAAAGTAAATTATTAATAAAACCCCCCCCTCCCCTCCTGAACCAAACATATTTTTAATTAAAATCCCTCTCTTTCCCTCCCCTCCCCTCGTTTGAACCAAACACCCATCTGATTAAAAAAATCTCCTCACCTCCCCTCCCCTTCTCTCCCCTCCATTAAAATCCCTCTCCTCCCCTCCCCCTCATTTGAACCAAACACACCCTAAATGAAGCTTTAATTGGAATATGACCACTGCCCCCACTGACCCATCTCACTAAAGTCAATTCCATGAAAAACATGGACACACAGTTCAATAGAGAATACATAGTTTCATATAATAGTTAAACACAGGAGTGAAGAACAGAGAGTAATTGATCCTATTAAATATTCTACTACCATTGAAGATTCAATGGACAAAATACATACTAAGAAGCTAAGATTGAATTGAACAACCAGAAACATCAAGTTATGCAGATTTAAGCAAATTGGCTAATCTAATTTGAGCAAAACCAAAAAATTGTTTCTCCATAGTTTCAAACTCTGAAGGAGAATAGTATGTTCTGAACAATTACAAAAGCTAATAGATAGATAAATGTTTTCATAGCTAATAATAATAAAAAAAACACTTCTCAATCTCCACCGAGAGAAGTGGGGCAGAACAAGCAGCCTTTACATTTTCAGGGATGTATGGAACAATTCCAACCTCTAGGCTATTGAAGCATGTTTCAGTCATAGTATGTATAACTGATTAAGTAG